>NC_089781.1:1126896-1349396 GCF_040412425.1 Macrobrachium rosenbergii | reverse complement strand
ATTTCTTTGTTATAATTTCCGCCAGTTTCACCGCTGTTGTCAAAAAGTTTTCCCTCTTACGTATCAACTTGAATCATTATCGTAGAATTTATGGACCGTAATTTTTCCCCCCTCTGTTCTTTAAATGTTCAGTGTTTTATTCCCTTCATGAATTATAAGCTAGATATTTTTCTCTTTAGTTTTATGTTAATTTTTAAGTTACTTTTTATGATATCATTTTTATGCTTATTAAAAAAATTCGTTTCCCTCTTCTGTACATCTGTCCCTTGCAAGGAGATCACTGCACACAAAGTTTTGGTTCTCTTAATTTCTTGACTCGTTGTTTAGAAGACTCTCTCTCTCTCTCTCTCTCTCTCTCTCTCTCTCTCTCTCTCTCTCTCTCTCTCTCTGAATTTTATGAAGGTAATATAATTATTTCCCGTTATTGGGTTTATTGTGAGGGTAAGTTATATTTTCATTGCTCGAGTTATTCTTATTGTTCTCAGGAGCTTGCCCTTGAATAACTCGCACTATATGGAAGTTAAAAATTAGTAAATAGACACAGAATAAGTCCATTGTGAGTATTGAAAGCTCCAAATCACTATCAATGTCTCATACACCCCCAATAAAAAAATTATAACAATGATAATTTTGTCCTTCTGTCTAGCAGATAGTATTAAAAACATTTCTTCCTCATTTTACTTTTCTGTAAAAGAAAACTATTGAGATGGCTGTTTGTCTGTCCGTCTGCACTTTTTTCTGTCCCCCTCAGACCTTCAAAACTACTGAGGCTTGAGGGCTGCAAACTGGTATGTTGATCATCCACCCTCCAATCATCAAACATACCAAATTGCAGCCCTATAGCCTCAGTAGTTTTTATTTTATTTAAGGCTAAAGTTAGCCATGGTCGTGCGTCTGGCACCGCTATAGATGCCAAAAACACAGGGCACAACCTGGCCGTGGCTGAAGGTTTCATGGACCGCAGCTGAGAGTTTCATGGGTCGCGACAGAGTTTTCTGTACGCTGTACAGAAAACTCGATTGCGTCGAAGAAACTTCGTTTTTTTTTTGTTTTTTTTTTTGTTTTTTTTTTTTTTTTAGAATAAATAATATCCCTCTTACTGGAAACCAAGATTCCGAAAGACTTATGTTGATTTTCCCTTAGAACAAGTATCCATAAAAAGAAAAGATTATTAAAATATCTTCACAAGTTCTAAAATTTTCTGTGGCTGTTGTTGGTGTTGTTGCTGCTTCTGCTTCTGACCGAAACAATGGCATCACTTAAAGATCAGCAAAATAAACCAAAACGTTGTTTTCCTTATTGACGAGGCTTGAAAGGATTGAAGTAAAATCTTGGGTATAAATATATTAATAAAATGAGTTTACTGTTATGAAAAATTTGATTTAGAAGGAAGCTGGAATTTGGGTAATAAGAACAAAGGTGACGAATTTTGTAGTATATGTAAAACGAGTAGAAAGTGAAAGTCGGAAAATCGCATTGCTGTGGCGGGAAGTCGATTGTCTCAAGGGGAAAAAGTACAATTGAATATGAAAACAAAGATACTGAAAACAAAGTAAACATTGCAACCTTTTCATGGCTTACACATACTTTGAATTGGACAAACAAAGGAAGTAAGCTGCGAAATTAGCAATATTTTGTCTGATAACATATTTAGGCATTGAAAATTTGGATGACATTCTAGAATAAATACTTCAAAAGCTTTGCCATGCTGCAGAATTTGTCGTGTCTTTGAAACTCCGCCCTGTGTTATTGGAATGTGTATGGCTATATGACACTCAAGACTTCCTTCAAAATTTGAAAGCGGTGGCTCAAAGGTCTCAACCTTGTCATTTTAATGTGCGACAGAATGTTATATGTGTCGTATTAAGCAGCGCACATGCTGTCTGCAGCCGTGACGGGAATTTGACGGAAAATAATGGATGCTATGACGGCAGCCCTCTTTATTGCCATAATTTCAGTCAGAGTATTCTTGTCGTTACCAGTTTTTCGTTGACTTTTGTCGTAAAAGTAAATATGTACTTTTTCTCCCCTTGGTTGGAATCAGGTTTGATGTCTTTCATGTACATACGCTTTTGTATTACTTCTTTATGTGATTGACATTTGTTCTATCCTTACACCCCCATTTCTCTCTCTCTCTCTCTCTCTCTCTCTCTCTCTGTTGCTTAACTCCGTATTGTTCGTTTTGTCGTCTGTGAAACATCCAACATGCAAAACCGTGGCCGTGTGCCGTCCCTTCCTCCCTCCCTTCCTCCCCCTGTGCCTTCCCCTCATTCCCCCTCTTCCTCTGCTTTCTCAGCTCCTTCCCCTGCTGCTTCCTCCTTTCAGCCTCCCTGTCACTCCCCAACCCTTCGTCTCCATTTCTCATTTTTACTTTACTTTATTTTTATTTTGTAACATCGTTGTTCCCCATTTTTCTCTCATTGCTAAAAGTGTCCTTTTTTTAGATAATTTTTTAACTGGATTTTTCTCCTTTTGATTTTTACTTAGTACTCTTTCTTTTCCTGTCTTTTATACGAACTTTCCTATCCCTTTTTATTCGTCTTTTATCGCCTGCGTTAATAGGATTTATTTTTGTTGAGGTGTGGGGATTATTTTTGTCTCGTGGTTACTTATATACATTTATATATATATATATATATATATATATATATATATATATATATATATATATATATATATATATATATATATATATATATATATATATATATAATATATAATATACATGTGTGTGTGCGTGTCTGTGTGTGTGTTTTTTTCGTTACACTGAATTTTAGTTTTCTACTCTTATTTTTTCTCACATTCCTGAATTTTGTATAATCAGAAGGATTAAAAATGTTTATCCTGATGGGTGAATGTCAACATCATGCAATATGTTCTTTATGAAATGGTTGTCATCCAGGTTTGGGATTCTAAATGACATAGGGTTAATAACCATCCTATGTTATCAAGTCCTTCTTAGAATAGTACTCCCATTTGTGGATGTATGTTCCATTCATTTGAGTACGATAGCTTGAGAGCTTATTTGGATAATTGTGCTCTTCATTTTAGCGTGATAGAGATAAACTCCACCCATTAACTGTAAAATTCCTCAGTTATCTCACCATTCAAAAGCCTTGAAATATGCTATGTTCTGTTTAGATAGGCATTGTTTCCATCACAATAATGAATTATGAATAACGGGTTGTGTCAATGAACTGCGAATGGTTTTCCTACTAAGTGTGAATGTACTCTATGTTCCATCGCTCTCTGCGCCGTTGTATGTCTACTTATCTTCGTGTCACATTTCTACCACCATTGCTAAAAGGACATATCATTCTCCATTTTGATTAAAGTAGAGTCATAATTGTGTGTGCGTATTAGAGAGAGAGAGAAAGAGAGAGAGAGAGAGACAGAGAGACTGAGGCGTCTTCCAGTGTTGTTATTTATGTTCCGTATGTGAATAAGCAACCCCTTGTGGCGGATGTGCTTTTATTTTCGCTTTTAATGAGTAAACCCCAGGAAATTATATGTTGGGGAAGAGGTGCCTCATTCTCGGAATAATGAGCTTAGGAACTGATTTTCATTTGCAGCGCTCCTTGTCTTTTCATTTAAATCAAGAGACGTAATTATTAATTACTGTTAAAAGGAAATAAGCAGGAAGTACGATTTAACTGGGAATATCTCGTTTTTCTTGCCTGGTTCATTATTGCAAGGATTTCAGTTGAGGATATTATATTGTTTTCTGTGATGTTTTCTGTTAATGTAGCACACATGATGGAAATAAACACACATACTTCCTAGAAATGAACAGTGATATCCGACATACATTTGGTCGAAAAATTAAGTTGTTATATATTTTTTGGTATCACACGAATTGTTCATTAAAAACCCAACGCTAATTACTGTTCAAATGCATTGTGCCATTAGAATGAAAAATGTCTTAATCGTTTTATGAGTTTATTTGCATACCGCTATAATTGTGCATTACAAAAATGCCCTAATTACTGTTCTTGTTTATTGTTCCATTAAGGAGTATTGTCATTTCATGAGTAAATGACGCATTGTTTTTGCTTCCCACTGCAATACTTGTTTGCGTATACGCGAATATGATAACGTCAAGGATATTAAGCAAATGGACGCTGACGAAGCAAGTGGAAAAATTCGGGTTTTGTGTTTTCGTTTGTGACTTTCGGCATGTGGAGATTACTCTCTCTCTCTCTCTCTCTCTCTCTCTCTCTCTCTCTCTCTCTCTCTCTCTCTCTCTCTCTCTCTCTCTCTTTGTGAAGCTTAATGATTCTTTCGACTTTCATTACCCTGAGACTTTGATGAATGGCTCCCAACCAGAGAGAGGATGGAAAACAGACAAACGAACAGACAGAGAAGGAAACAGAAAGGACGGAATGTGCCGACCTTTTTCCATTGGAGTTTTGGATGACCAACTTCCCATAAATCTGTTAATAGGTTTCTTGGTAAATTATCAGTATCTGTAACATTCTCTCTCTTCATGTCTTATTAATGTTGCCAGTAGTATGATTGCCAAAACATCAGTATGTTTTGGAAGTCGAGAAATTACTGCAATGTATTTATTATATATATATATATATATATATATATATATATATATATATATATATATATATATATATATATATATATATATATATATATATATATATATATATATATATATATATATATATATATATATATATATATATATATATATATATATATATATATATATATATATATATATGGGTTTGTTTATGTGTCAGTGAGGGGAAGTTGTCGTTGTTTGTCTGTATGTGTTACCAGTTACCTGGGCCATGTCCCGTGCCAGCATCGCCAATTACTAATGAAATTAGTAATGATTAATAGTCTAGCTTTAATAATGTTTGCTACATGGTCGTTATTGTATTTACCCATTACTTTGCTTTCGTCTGTTCAGAATGCGATATAGTTTTCCCATGTGCCTTCCTAGAAAGTATCTTCTATCTATGGGAATTCTCTTATGTCTTCTTAAGGATTCTCTTCAAATTCTGTCATGAAAAGAACCCAGAAAGGTGCACGGATAAATGGCACTCATTGGTTTTTTATCCGAAGTCAGACTCTCTCTCTCTCTCTCTCTCTCTCTCTCTCTCTCTCTCTCTCTCTGCGACCACAAAAGCTCCCAAATGGTCTGACTAATCCACAGATAGAGGGTATTCATGCCACCGCGTTGCCTCTATATCACTAAGTGGTTGGTTTGTAGGCGGAGCATCAGCGGCGGAATGTATGCCGAGCCCTTTTGGTTTGGGGTGTGGAGGGCGGGACAGAAACTGGGCGTTTGGAGGGAGAGGAAAACTTTATTATGGAGGCGATAGGGTTCTCTTTGGGAAGGGTGGGTGACCATGGATGCTGAATGGAACCCCGAGTTGAAAACGGAAGTTGGTCACCGAGGTTAATGTTGGTTGAGGTTTAATGCATTGAAACTGAGACCAAGTAAAATTACATCTCACAGCTGCTCAAGACGCAAGAGTTGGTAATACCATAAGGCTAGCACAGTCTAGTAGACTAATGTTGAAATCATGTATTGATTGCTGCAACTTTTGACAGAATACTGCTTTGTCAGTTGCATTTGTTTAAACTTAAAGTAAATGAGATAATTTAGCCTGAAGTATGAGTGTCTGGGTGCTCGTGTGTGTGCCAAGGAACGTTCCTGGTATTGCGTAAGATCTCCCACAACTCCTGAAGGGTTTTTCCCGGACTTCCTTCAGTTTACCTTCTCAAATGCAAACCATCCTCAAAGTGCTCCAAGACGTCGAAGCCACTTCTTAAGATCTTACAAGCAAACATGCAGAAGAGAGAGAGAGAGAGAGAGAGAGAGAGAGAGAGAGAGAGAGAGAGAGAGAGAGAGAGAGAGAGAGAATCTTACACCGGTGGGGTGAAGGAGCTCAATGTCTTCTACGATATATTAGTTTGATTACGAAAATTGTTTGCTCAGGGTAGCCAGAGGTAATGGAACTTCTGATAACATGAAGCCACTCATACCATTCGAGATTGGAGCTCTCCATTTTAAGATTATGAGCAGGAAGGGAAAGAAAGAAAGACAAAGAAAGGATTTCAGCATTTTGAGACATTATTTTTATTGCTCTGTATTTCGTGTAGTTTCAGAAAGACCTGATCTCAGTACCATGTTTTGCTTGCCTTAAATATGTTTTAGTATTCATATCTTCTTGCATGCATGCATTATGTGTGTATGTTTATATATACTGTATATATATGTATATATATATATATATATATATATATATATCTTGCATGCATATATATATATGGAATGTATATGTGTGTATATATATATATATATATATATATATATATATATATATATATATATATATATATATATATATATTTTTTTCACCTTATCCTTCTCCTGAGGATTGACGTGTGACTGGTAAAGCCTTCCGGTCCTCAGCAAGTCTACAGGGATGAGGTTGCTACCCCCATGCTCTTTTATTGAACCCGTCACTTAATCATCAGTTAATTCGACCAACCAGCGACAGATCCAAGATTTATTTCCGGGGTGGATGTAGGTTTTGGGGTGGTGGGGCAGGGAGACCGCTGCTTCCTGTGTACATGGTAGTGAGTCGAAAATGGTGGTTCCCATTCAGAAAAGGATGGAGGAATCATTGGGCTAATAACCTCATGCCATAAGGCTTGCTGAGAACCGAATGGTTAACGACCTCTAGAGTTAGCACCGCTCAAGAGGAAAATGCATGATTAATTATATATATATATATATATATATATATATATATATATATATATATATATATATATATATATATATATATATATATATATATATATATATATATATATATATATATATATATATATATATATATATATATATATATATATATATATATATATATATATATATATATATATATATATATATATATATATATATATATATATATATATATATATATAGAGAGAGAGAGAGAGAGAGAGAGAGAGAGAGAGAGAGAGAGAGAGAGAGAGAGAGAGAGAGATATCGCTATCTGGGTAAGTCACTGTCATTTTTGTATCAAACCCAAAAGGCTTGTGCAGGTAAACTTATATTTAATTGTTCTTGGACGTCAGCTATTCCTAAGGCAACATGAATTCAACAGTAACGGGTTTCGTGGCATAATATTTGAAAGTATAAAAAAAAGTCACGTGTGAATTAGTGATAAAACCATCATGTATATATATATGTGTGTGTGTGTGTTTATGTATGTGTATATACATGTGCGTGTTGATTGTTAAATTATCAGTTAGGGCATATTTTACTTGATCACTTAAACCAGGCACTGATTAATATGGTATTGTAATGTTTAATTCTCTCAACAAATCCGTCAAAAACTGGGGTAACTCGCTGGTGCATGTTACTTCGTGCATATGAAACGACAGACTCGCGAACAATACTTGATTGGTTGAGTGATTCATTCAGTATGTAAGAATTTACACTCGTAGAAAGCGATTCCAGAAATTCACATGACTTTTCCTGTGTAAACGCGATGTTCGTACCTCGGGTAACTTTGTGTAATAGGAAAAAATGAAGATTAAGAGAGTTCGGTGTATCCTTTCTCGGAACTTTGAACCGGAACAATTTACTGAAATCTCTAGAGATGATTTTTGAAATCTGTAACGCTTGCTTGTGTTTGATTTACACAAACGTGGGGGTCAGACTGGTTCATCACATATGGAATGGTTTCCAAGAAGTCGAGGCAGAAATTCGAGGATCGTTAACAGTATCTCATCTCTATCATCATTTAATTTCTTTTCTTCTGCGGTTGTAGTGTTTAATGTGCAGTCCTTGAGGATACAAGTTTTTTTTTTAAGTTCTCTTGATATTTCATGAATAATACCTAATAAGCTAATGGTATCGAGCTTAGTCGTAAGTAATCATGTTTGACTGAGAGTTAATCAGAAAGACTGTCGTAAAATGTCCGGATTATCACTTACCGAGCCACTGATATCAGTGTCAGCGCTGCAGGTCTTCAAGTACAATAGAACTTGCTCATATTTTTTTTTTTTTTTTTTTTTGTTATGAGTGGAAATTCCGCACGTCCCTCCATCTTTACATGTTTTATGATGTGTCGAGTTCCGTTGTTGTCTAATCTGTTCCCGGACAGGAAATCTGCCATGAGACTCTGTATGTTTATTCTGGCATCATAATCGAGTAAAATAGCCTTGGGTTACTGTCCTAACCTGTCTGAAATTCGAAAAGCAAGGTTGTTGCAAACTAGCATTTTTTTCTGTTGGTAAGTCTCTCTCTCTCTCTCTCTCTCTCTCTCTCTCTCTCTCTCTCTCTCACACACACACACACACACACACACACACACACACACAAATATACGTCGTCTTTTCCCGTTAGAGGGGGTGGCTGTAGGGAGTATTAACGGTCCGGTTCTCGGCAGGTTTTTTGGGATAAGGTTGCTAGCTCATTCACTTGCCTACCCGAGCTACGACCCACCATTATCGCGTAACGACCAAGTATTTAACAATCTTATTAGGTCAAAAGATTACTGTGCTTATCTTTCGTGGAATTAAGCGTAAATGAAAGTATTTCATGCAATTCCACATTTGTTGAATTATTTTAACAGCATAGTGACGTCACATTGCTTTCATTTTTAATATTCTCTGAACATGAGCCTAAAACTCGCATAAAACAAATAAAAGGAGAAGTCAAAACTCACGAAATATGTCTTGTCGTCGTTGACTTTCGACTCCCCTCGTTGTGAGCAATATGCGGATTATCCCCAAATGACTTGATGCAGTTAACAAGATGCCAAGAGTATATTGTAGTGTCAAGCAAATAGACTTTGTATTTCATACACCCTGCCCATAATGCAACAAAATGACGCGCTGCAACGACATAATCCTCGGAGCATTTCCCCCAGAACAACTGCCTTTCTCATATATTCACTGGAACGCTTGGACACGATGTTGCCCATGAAAGGAAAGGAAAAATGGAGAGAAAAATAGTAAATGTTGATAAGGAGATTAAAACAGACCGGGGGAGGAAATAGAGCGTCTATTCGCGTAGCGTCCCTCTGGCCGTTAGCATTCTCTTTCATGTGGGCTTAAGCAGATGATATATTCATCTGCTGATAAAGATAATAATGGCTTTGGAGGGAGGTTTACGAACCTCATGGATGTAACGCGATACATAACGCAGTCATTCGATACAGTTTATTTTGTCTCTGTCTTCGGGGTATTTACTGCCTCTCTCCCTCTAATACCACAGTGGAGATTGCTCAATGGAAAGTGGATAATAGACCAGGGTATGTATGTAGCCCATGTGATTGGCTGTGTGTCAGGTCCTTTCTCCCCACCCCAACCCCCAACCCCCACCCCTCCTATTATGGGGGTTAGTAAGGGCGCAAGTTGTTTGCTTAGCTCTCAGGTATGGTAAGCCTCAGATAGCTTCGGGAAATATAAATTTAATAAGAATTTTATTAGACATTTTAAAAATTTATTTAAGTTTTTTAAATATAAAAAAGAATGAGAGCTATTTCAGTCTTTTTCCCCCAGGCCTCAGTGTTTTATACAAATCTAGTAATATAGGATAAAAGTCCCTCCTTTTTCCCCCACTGTTTTTCTTTTGCTCTCCAACAGAAGAAATTAAAAGTCTTTTATTTTGCACTATGATCCGACTGTTTCAACCATTCACTTTTAAGCGTTTTGTTTAATTCTTTTTATTTGCCAGGTCATATTTTTCATCCCTTGATTTTTTCAACTTTTGTTTGGTAAAATGTTTATGTACACTCCCTGAGGTCTTTAATGATTTACCTGTATTTTCATTTTTAATGTGTTTCAGCGTCATTTTCGTTGTTCTGTCTGATGTGTTTTTAGTCCTTTTTTGATCAGTGTTTTATTCTTTTGTCAGTTTCGTTCAGTTCCTGACTTTTTCTCCAGTTTGTGATTGCGTTTTCATTCTCGTTCGCTTTAATTTCTCTTTTGTGCTTCCACCTTTTATTGGGGATTCTCCATTCCTGTTCTCCCATGCTAGAGAACTCGGTCATTTTTTGCTCCCACGACTGGCCTGTTATCTAGAAATATTAAGCTGTATGTATTTTCAACGATGTATTTAATGTACTGTGTGCAGTTTAAAATATATGTCAAGGTGAAATATAACACTAGTGTTAAGATGAAATCTTTTTCAGGATAAATTAGGTATGCACCATTTCGAACATCGCAATACATATATATATATATATATATATATATATATATATATATATATATATATATATATATATATATATATATATATATATATATTGATAGATAGTTAGATATAGGTATGAATATGGTTGTGTATGTGTGTGTGTGGAGAGAATGGAGGATGATGCGTTGGCGAAAATTGTGTAATTCAGAAAGTGTAAGGGAGTATAAAATACAGGAGTGGTGGTGTGAGAGAAGTATTGGAACTATGTAAGAGGCGTTTCTGTCCAGGAAGCGTGAGTGTTTGCGAATTAGGGGCGAGTGTAGGGGCTTGACACGGTGTTGATGAGTTTTTTGCGTAGGCGTATGAAACCGCTGATGTTGCGAAAGTTTTTGTTCGAGGGGTTCATCCCCAGTCCAGCAGTTAAAGTAGTGCTGCTTTTTCTCCAAAGTCACCCGCTATTAGGGGTAACAGCGTGAATAGCGCTACTTATTATGCCAGTTTATGGTAGGATTTCTATAGATAAAGAAAGAAAGACATGTAGTAGAGGGATTGATAGGGATAGCACAGAATACTAAAAAGTTAAGTATACCTTAGTTTAACCAGACCACCGAGCTGATTAACAGCTCTCCTAGAGAGGGCTGGCCCGAAGGATTAGACTTATTTTACGTGGCTAAGAACTAATTGGTTACCTAGCAACGGGACCTAGGGCTTATTTTGGAATCCGAACCACATTATACCGAGAAATGAATTTCTATCACCAGAAATACATTCCTCTAATTCATCATTGGCCGGCCGGAGACTCGAACTCGGGCCTAGCAGAGTGCTAGCCGAGAACTCTACCGACTTGTCCAACGAGGAACTTCAGCACAGTATACTGTACAGTAGAAGGGAAGATGTTGTATAGGTCACGAACCACTTCTGTGATAAATTTAAAAATAAGGGAAAAGCTCTATGTGGCATAGATGAACCTAGGAAGGATTATGATAGAATCGACAGAGAAGTCATAACATGATTGAAGATGTGTGGTAACGAAGACAATTTTTAGGGCGTTGTGGGATCAGAAAGAGGTTGTGAAAAGAATGTGGTATAGTTGATATTTACAGGTGATACAACACTGATTGAGGTCAGTGAAGAGAATCTGCAAAAACTAGTTAAAGAGTTTAAAAGCGTTTACAAAGGGGAACGTTGATGGCATGTGTGAGCAGAGGAAGGTTATGCAGGTAAATGGGAACCAGGGAGATGGGACAATTAAAGTTATTATGGATAGTGGAAAAAAGAAAGCAGTTGATTCGAACAAGGATTTGAGAGTAAATATAATGATGGGAAGAAGAGATGAGTCCCAGAATACCTGAAGCACGGTATCAGGGCGAGTGTCCGGAATATCCGTAAGATAAAGTGTTTATTGAAGCCAAGTTGGGAACATACGAAGGGATTGTTTGAACTACTTTTCTTAAGAGAAATGAGTGAGGAAATTAATATATATATATATATATATATATATATATATATATATATATATATATATATATATATGTATGTATGTATATATATATATATATATATATATATATATATATATATATATATATATATATATATATATATATATATATATATATATATATAAGCATTAAACTACAAACGTCCTTTAATATTCAATTCGCTCTACCTCGGAAATAATATATTTTCATATATGTTTACCGAAGGGGAATTTTTAGTTGATAATAAGTTCGTCGTCCCGTGGGCTCGAACCAACAAAAGACATATGAAATTATATTATTTCCGAGGTAGAGCGAGCGAATTGGATATTAAAGGACGTTTGTAGCTTAATGCTTGTATATGAATCACGGTGATGTGATAAAAAACTCATACATATATATATATATATATATATATATATATATATATATATATATATATATATATATATATATATATATATATATTAATACATATGTGTGTGTGTTTGTGTGTATGTAATCCTATGCGCTGTATATTTTGTGGACTTCTTAGCTTACGACCGATTCTTCATTTGTGAGTTACTGGCAATCCATAAACCCTGATAAAGATATCAGACGCATGTTTGCGCTCTCCTTGACAGCAGTGATCCCACACTTATCATTTCTGGTATTTCTCTTACTGGAACCTTTGTTATGGTTCTTTGAGATGAACAAAGAATTGCGCGAAACAAAACTGGGTTTGCTTTTATTATTAGTTGTTTATTGATCACTTTGATTGTTATTTTTTGTTGTACCTTGTGCAAAGATGTATGATAATCTCATATATTATGAGTTTGGTCAGATACACACACACACACACACACACACATATATATATATATATATATATATATATATATATATATATATATATATATATATATATATATATATATATATATATATATACATACTGTATATATACATACATACACACACACACATATATATTTTGGGCAGAGATTTTTTCTTACATTATCACCGAAATTAATATTTGAATTTCACAGCGATGGTTTTTAAACTCCTTATATATTTTATGTTTAGTGAGCAAATTTTAGAGGTGGCAACTTAAGCCATAATGAAGAATTTTTTATATAGTTTTTTCACTATAATGTAGTTATAAAAACACTATACCATCGACATAGTTAATGTTAATTTAGTTCAGTATTATTTTTGAAAAACAAGTGTTCTGCCTGTGAAAAGGTAAAAAGGTTAGGCATTAATCCTATTCCGAAAGCCCTTAACACTAATTAACTTTTGCTTTCTGTCGGCAATCCAAAACTAAAAGCACTAAAAGCTTTCTTTTTATTATTTGGTTATCTACGGGCTGCGCTATGAGCAAGAGCCCTTGCTATCATAAGGTCAGGTCAGTAACAACAGCAAAATGTCTTTATATTCAATTACTTTAGTGATTCCACCAACAGATAACTTGGAAAAGATGAAAATATCTTAAGAACTGATAATCTCGATGTTTTCCTGTTTTCTTTCAACCCACGTTGCTTGGTCAGGTACTCAGTGGCTTGGTATTTCAGAAGACCAAGTCGCGCAGATTTCAATAATAAAATCCATTTCTCTTTGGTAACATTTCAAAATTTCATGTTCTCGCGTCTGGTGACCTCGAGTAATGTCAGCTGTGACGTCTTAAAGTTTTGACCTATGGATTTTTAATCAACAAAGTTTTTTTATTTTCTTTTACATCGGCAAAATACGTTTTTCTAGTTTTTCACTCGTGTTCAGATTTTTAGCGGCGAAAAATTTCGTTTATTTTCTCGTAAGTGAATATTTTGCAATTCAGTATTCACTGCTTTGTGCACATTTTTTAGAGAAATTAGTTTTGCTTGAATGAATTCATTACGAACTTGCTATCATGTAGGATTTCGAACAAAAATACATTTCCACTTGATATTTTATGAGAGATTTTGGTCGTATTTTCAAAGAAATGTGCTTGCATGTATATACCACTTTCGTGATACAAATAATTTTATGTCGGATTGTTCTTTGACTGTTCGTGACCAAGTGACTCTTTATGCGATGGTTCATCATTTACTTATAAAAATCCTCAGATTGATATCGTGTATGTAATTGGGTTCATGCTCTTTATTCGTAAATCTATGCCAATTCCATTTGTCTGTGCAAAGTAGGTTAGGTATTTCTTATTTGGGAGTCATGAGAGAAATGAATATCTTGATTATGTGACGAGACGAATGTGAAATGTGCTTGTCCCTCTGAACCTACTAACTTCCACAACAAAAGACTTTCAACTCGAGCGGGCCCACCCCAAGGTGTTTGAACAACTTAATTTTACCCTAAATGCTTAGAATTTACTTAAATCCACCCCCAAAGACCTTTGAACCTACCTACACATACTCACAGGTAATTCGAAATCACCTACACCCACACCATAGACCTAAATTTTCCTCTGCAACAATTACTTCCGTTATGAAAGGTATCGTAAAACCCAGTGGCCCGATTTCCCACGGGCTTTAAGACGAGCCAGACCACTTTCTGGCACAAGGCCATCGATAAAAATGGAATCATCAGTGGCACGAGTGAAGTCCTGTGGCGTTGTTATCCCTAGTATCAGACCTTAATTGTAGAATTAGTTTTTCTCTGACGAAAGATTGAAATCGTGCTTTCGAAAAATTGATAGTACGTATTTTACTAGAATTTCACGAGACAGTTTTCCCACTTCTCAGCACAAGCAGCATCTGTCGGATCTTTAGAAACATCTTGTGATTTTTAAGAGCATATTCTGTAAACCTGGCTTTGGCATGATGTACTTAACTGTACTGAGACAAGCACATTTCTGCAATGATTTCAGAAAACTCACGTTTCGTTCATATAGTTCATATTAAAACTTCCTGAAAATGGCTATTTTCATACGAAAATAAAGATTTTTAATAATACTAGCAATCCCCCCTCCCCTCCCTTCCTTTCCTAGCCAACGCCAAGTGTGGCACAAATCTTGTGTGGCTTAAATCTCACAAAATCTCACATAAGTCTTTCGACGTCAGCTGCTGAATATGTCGTAAGTCAGCCTCCGTGTCTGAGAATGTCTGAGAATGTCTCCAGGTCCTTAGGGGTCTCATTCAAGAGCTCATTAAACTTTTCTGGGCTTCTTTCAAAGTCCAAAACGGCTGCGATTACCAGAAGAGCTACGGCCGTCCGGTTTAGGCCATACTTATTTACCCTTATTTACTTTACGGTCACTGATTCACTTTCTGCTTTTCAAGAGGTGAAAAATGGGGAAATGGCAGAGGAAGGGGAGGCGGGGGCGGAGGGGGGGGCGGAGGTATGAGAGAAAATAGACGTAAGGTGCTGAAGCATTTGCGAGGTTCTAGGAATTAGGCTGGTAAATGGATGAATGACACGGTTTCTTGTCGTGTATAGTAGCTCGAGTTGATTCCAAGTCGTATAATATGTCATGACCTCACCTTCGTCACCAAAAGGCCTCGCCTTTTCTTTCAGCGAAAAGCTCATAACTTACTTCCTCCACTGATGGGCTTCTCGGCAAGCTAAATGATCCATTGGTGTCACTTCTGTGTCAGTGGAGGTTAGCGAGAAAATGTTTGGCTAAGTGATGGATGATGAAGAAAGAAGGATCTCCCTTATTATTTTATGGTTCTCTCTTTTCTCCTTCGCTAAGTAGAAGGAAGCTCGAAGGGAAGTAAGATTAATGGCGCGAGCGGAGTTGGGAGAGAACCTGATGGATATAGGATGGGAGTGAATGTGGGGGAGAAGCTGGAGGAGATGATGATGACGATGATGGAGAAGGGCCATTGACAGTAAGACTCTCTAAGTTCCTCGCCGATTTTCTGGATGACTTTGGGCTATCATTTATTACTCAAGAAGACCAGGTGTAATGGCTAGGATACCATTAAGTTATCCCCTGTTGATTTATTACGGTCAAGATGAAATGTTTACTCAAAAGCCAGCGTGGTTCAAGATGAAATATTTTCTCAAGAGATTCAGGAATACTGAATAACAAAATTCGAGATGCAAGGGGGCGAGTAGCATACAAACAGACTGCTCTTCTGTCCAGTAAACAAATGCCTCAGTTATCATACACGACATTTCCCTTTACAAAGTCAAGTTTGTCTCGACGTTCATGGCTGGCACTGATTAGATGAATGGCACTTGCACAATGCAACACAGCCACGACCGGTAGTACCCATTCTCTCTCTCTCTCTCTCTCTCTCTCTCTCTCTCTCTTATACACACGCAGATGATGACGTTTGTTTGAGGGGTTAAGTTTAGGAGGAATGACGTGTGAAAGGCTCCCGTGAGCTCTGTTAAGAGTGGAAGCTGGTTATTTTGACGAGAGACTCTAAAGGAAGGCTTTTCTGTAACTTTCTCTCCCACTAAAGCACTGACGGACGGCTGACATTTCGGGGCAGGCAATTCAATGCGAGTCGCGCACAGACTCTAACGATGTTTTGCTAGGTTGGCCTTTTGCGTCCGATAGAAGGGAGAGTGGGAGAGAAAAAGAAGAAGAAGAAGGGAAAGGAAGGGAAGGAAAGGCCGACTCGGAGTCTTAGCGTCGCAGGGTTGAAAAGAAGAGGAGGGGAGAGGGATGAAGGGGGGCGGGGGTCGGGGTTGCGGGAGACCTTGTCCCATGAAGTCAAAGGTCCCTGTAATTGTAGCCCCCAAAAGCTCACAGGATCCAAGAGGTCAGAATCTCGGAAGAACGCCCCGACGAAAGTTAACTGTAGGATCTTGAAAGGCTTTTATGGGCGCTGGTTAGAGTGAATTGACAAATGTGGCATCCGAGAGAGAGGCGCCGTAATTAATGTGTGATGATTATGGACAGGTTGACGAAAGGGGAGAGGGAGAGAATTAGAGGGGAAGTATGGAAACGAGAAGAAGGAATGTGCACGGGAGGAACTTATGGAAATTAGATGGCAGAACTGGAGGCAGTGCATTGCAGGGGAGTGTTTGTTAGGGTTAAGCTCATTAAGAATTGCTTAGGGGTGTCAGCTCATGCTGTGCTAACTGTAATAATATTAGTGGTAATATTTATGATAGTGAAAACTACGCTAACATTATTAAAAAGGACTATAATAAAGAGATCTTGGAGTAGTGAAGTGTTATCACTACATCTCACTTGCATACGTCGATGTTCATATTTAAGCACTAATAGCTAAATAGTGTTTATAAGTGAAATAAAAATAAATGAAATCATTAAAACCACAATCATTTACATACAATACGAAGTTTTCAGCTGTAGACCTTGATCCCATACAAGAATAAGTTTTCATAGTAAGATAAATTATAATTTAAGGTCGACTGTAACATTTCTGCATAACGTAACGTTTCTGTGGTAAAGTACATTCTTTCCATTCATTCATTAGCACCCGTATACCATAAAACTTCTTGGAGTTTCGTTTCATTACATTTAGAATGGG
Source organism: Macrobrachium rosenbergii (assembly GCF_040412425.1). NCBI lineage: Eukaryota > Metazoa > Arthropoda > Malacostraca > Decapoda > Palaemonidae > Macrobrachium > Macrobrachium rosenbergii. The sequence continues at coordinate 1,332,300 of NC_089781.1, read as the reverse complement.
AAGTGAACTTATAATTTTGCTGCCTTACTATTATTCTCAGCCTTTCGTCTGCTTCGCTGCTAAAATTTGAAGCTCTCGTTCTCTTCCTCTTCTCTCCGATTTGTATTTCCTTCAGTTCGAGTGGCAAGTGTTCTGTCACCCGGGTCTTTTCTTTAGACCTTGAGAAGTAATGCACGTATTTTCGCCTAAGGTATAGTAATTAATCCACAGTATATAGCATCTAACCAAAAGTGAGGAATAGGTACGGCAGTGCGAACTAAAAAATTGAAAGGGATCTTTCTTATATATACATATATACAGTATATATACATATATATATATATAAAATATATATAAATATGTGTGTATATATATATATATATATATATATATATATATATATATATATATATATATATATATATATATATATATATATATATATATATATATATATATATATATATATTCGTGTATGGTAGTATACAGCCAACGTCCACGACAAACAACAGAAGTGAATTGTGTAAACAGAATGCTATTTGTCAGATTACCAAGTTAATCGTATTAACAGGGAGTGTTAAACTGTCCATGAAAGTAAAGAACTCCGGCTTATGTAGCTCGCATGCTGTTTAAACAGCGCTTTATCGGAAGGTAAACATTTTCATCATAATTGTGCGCCGAAAACTATTTGATTTCACTCGGTATGGATTCCATCCTCCGCAGCTTCCGATTCCTTCTTTATCATAATGGAGGAATTGTCTGAAACCCCGTTTGACCCTCGCACACGAATATACATAATACACACACACATATATATAGGTGTGTATATACAAAATATATATATTATATATATATAATGTATATATATAAATATATATATATATATATATATATATATATATATATATATATATATATATGTGTGTGTGTGTGTGTGTGTGTGTGTGTATATGGTATACAATGCATAATGCATATATATATATATATATATATATATATATATATATATATATATATATATATATATATATATATATATATATATATAGTATATATATATATATATATATATATATATGCAAAGGAGGAAGGAAGAGAAGACTGTCAAATCCACATCGCTAGATGGACTGTAAAAAGCATTTTCAAAAATTTATTGTGCCATTTCAAAACCATCTCAGGAATTTCGAGGGGTGCAAATGTTTGAACACCATATTACAAAGGCAAGTCCTTTAGAATATTTCACTTGCAAAATGTTGATACATTGCCTTGTCAGTAAAAGCAAAATATTTGCAGAATAGTGAAATTTAAAAACAAATCAGTTTATACAAAGATATAAAAGAACGTAAAATATAAAAAACTTAAAAATGTTAAAGACTGTAAAATTTTCCTGGTTAGCCAATATATTTAAAGTGAGACAAAATAAAATTAGTAAAAAACCAGCAAAAAAAAATATATATATATATATATATATATATATATATATATATATATATATATATATATATATATTTATTTATATTTATAATCCTCCTGACGATTATAAGGCCCCAAGACCGTCCTCCTGACGATTTTTTTTGAACGGTGTGTGTGTGTGTGTGTGTGTGTGTGCGCGTGTGTGTGAATTTTCTCACGTACGCGCTTGACTCTTTTGATATTCACAAATACTGGGATTCAGATATTTGTGAATTCAGTATTAAATTATATTTGTGAAATATATATTGTATAATACATATATGTATAATATATATATATATATATATGTATGTATATATATTACTTAATTATATACACGTGCGTGTGTGTGTGTGTACTGATGTGCTGGTATGTAGACATACGCATTCGCACACATCAAATAATAGGAGCACTATTCTGGGAACAACGCCGTAACAAATATTCATTATCCTAGGTGTTTAGGAACAAGAGAGAGAGACTTCATTTGCATATAGAGCATATTTGCATTATGGAGCATATTGATTGGGAAGGGTATATGCATATTCATTGTTATAACCCTTTCAATTACAAACCCGTAATTTTTTGGTGTATAAAAACATTTTTTGTTGAAATACAGATTCGAGCAAACACATGAGACCTAGTGTTTCGTTCACCTCAGATGGAAATTATCGCCTAAGGATTTATAAAGCTATTTTACATGTGTTTGAAACATATGCTATAGGCAAAATTCGAAGACCAATGTATTTGGTATATAAGATTAGGCACAATTTCTTGATATGCTAAGGAATACGGATTCCCCTTTTGGCAGTGTAAAGCAATGCAGGTTATACCATTCTGTAGCTGTTTTAACATTAACCGAACCGCATTTTATGTTAATATTTACTGTTATTTTGTTTTATTTTTTCGTTAAACTGTGCATCATATGTTTTCCTTAAGTAATGCACATATTTTATAAGACAACAAAGATTTTATATAAAATGTCCAGGAACGTTAATGTCAGCAGTTCAGATGTATTTCATACCCTGCCTAAACCTTCCAAACAGTGTATAAAATTCTAAGAGGTTTCATAAATTACCTGAATTTCACACTCTGCCGCTGACAAATGCAGTACTTCGGCATACTTGCGTCACTTTTTTTCTACGCCGTCAGATCTTAAAAACTACTGAGGCTAGAGGGCTGCAAATTGGTATGTTGATCATCCACCCTCCAATCATCAAACATACCAAATTGCACCCCTCTAGCCACATTAGTTTTTTTTTTTTAAGGTTAGCCACGGATCGTGCATCTGGCGCTGCCAGAGGTGCCAGCCGCCGACGCATCTTCACTTGACCGCATCTGGGGAGCAACTGAGCGCTGCCCGGTAGTGACTGAGAGTTTCATACTGCTCCACATCGAGAGTTTCATACAGCATTATACGCTGTACAGAAACTTCGGCGCATTCTTTACTTGTTATTACTGTCCTTACTAGTGTTTGTCTCTTCACAGCTACTAAAGCAGAAAATGCTTCTACGAGTTGATGGATTGTGTGACCTCGCCCTTTCGTTGTCCACATCATCCATTGTCGCATTAAATCCTCCTGACCTTTTTGTCTAAGTTCGAAATATGTTGTCAAAGAGTTTTTCTTTCCTTTTCTCACATTACATCTCCAGGAGCCTTTGCTCTTCTTTCTGTTTCTTGAGAGGAGTCTGTTATTAAAACAGTTTTATAAAATGCTTGTAAATTAGGTACGAATTTTTCTGTCTAAATTCTCCTTAGTTCACGCATTCTTTAACTTTCTGTCTATCTATCTATCTATCTATCTGTCTGTCTATCTATCTATCTATATATATATATCTATCTATCTATCTGTCTGCCTATCTATATATATGTATGTATATATATATATATATATATATATATATATATATATATATATATATATATATATATATATATATATATATATATATATATATATATATATACAGTATATTAGCCATTTGTTATCTTTTCATTTCTACTTAGTATCCATAGTCAAGTTACTTTAAGGGCAAATTTAAAGGTAATGGAAAGATTTCCATGGTTGTTTCTGCAATGACTTGAGTGCGTTTAAAGAGTCTACCAAAGGAATCGAAAATTTTGAAAAGAAAGCTTGAAAAACCTGACATGCTAATTATAAGTTAAGGGAAACTCAAAGTTCCAATCCAGGTTTTCTTAACTTTTCATCCAAGTGTAAAAACAAAGCTTCAAAATCGAATTTATTTTAATTTCGTAGACATAGAAACCATAAATCATGACAGGAAAGGTACAAATATAATCCCGTGTGTTCCTTGCTTGTCTACCACAGGCAAAGTATTGCGGCCTGAAAGAAGTAAGTTTTAATTTGCTCTGAGCTGTCTTTCTTACTCTCAAGAAATATATTGTGTTACGTTGTTGCTGCAGCTTCCCTTTCTTTTCCTTTATTAGGATGTTGTTATATTTTCTCTGCATTCCAAAAATACATAAAACATTCATTCAGTCGATGGTGGCGCTGCCCTCAGGATATGAGAAAATCTGCATTGTTCTCCCCCAGGAGAGACATGGGTATTTTTATTGATAATCCAATTATCACAGTGTTATGTCCAACAGCTGAAAGAAGTAGAAGTTATGTTGACCGCGGCCGAACTCGTGTCCGAAGAGCTTTCATCATAACGGAGACATACTGAGGTCGGCCCATGAGAGCCTTCATAATCGAGGCCATTAGTAGGGGGAGGGGCGGGGAGGGAGTTCACGATTCAGTAATTGATTGATGAACTTTGAACATCAATAATCGTAGTAACTATCTTTCTTAGATATATGTAATTTGTTTTCACAAACCTTTTTATACCATTAATATTTGACCGACTATAAGATAGCCATGTACATAATTTCCTGTTTGCTTTGCTTATTACCTTATTGTGAAAGAAAAGGCACCAGGAAGATTGCACGCGACCCTCAGATAATGTAAACATTCAGAGGGGCGATACAGTTTAGTTTTGTCATTAACACAAAAAGAAAATCCTCTCAAGACCCATTAAAGTCGCAGTTTAATTTCGTTTATGATTCATTCATCAATTTAATACGCACAAACGATGTAACCCCTTATGGAGAATGGTGCTGTTTATGGCCAGGTCTTTTGCCACGCGTCTAAATGGCAGCAGTTCTGTGGGGTTTAGCGTTGCGGGGATGAATTTATTTTGATTTTGCGCCAATTTCATTCCGAAAGAAATAGTTATGGGGATTTAGCTGTTGGCGACTTACTGTTTTCGCTGGAACCCTTTGTTAATTGTGAAAATGTACATTTGCCATTATGTAGTTTTGCATTTGCGTGTGTGCATTTTCAGTTTGAAAGTTTTAATATTGTCGTTTTGCGAATTCTTCGGCAGTCTTCATTTTCCATGCACTATGGACAGGGTAATGCAAATACGTAACTATAATATGTGAAGTGAAAGTTATATTTGCCATGACACCTGACTATTTTGTACACGAATCATGATTAAAATATTATTTAAATGGAATTCTTTCCAAGTGAATAAGCTCGGCGCCTAAGGCGAGCGTTGTAGAAAGAGATTTAATGGCGACGTCAAATTTCCACCATTCTTATCAGGTATTTCCAGATGTAATTCCTCTTATTTATTTTTTGCTTCAAATATTTTATAAAGAAAATAGCATAATTGTATAAGAACAAGAAAAAATGCACCGGAGTTTCTTCTGCGCAATCGAGTTTTCTTTACAGCGTATAATGCTGTATGAAACACTCAGCCACGGCCCATGAAACTCTCAGGCGCGGCCCATGAAACTTTCTGCCACGGCCGGATGGTGGCCTGTATTTTTGGCACCTACAGCGGTGCCATACGCACGATCATTACTAACTTTAACCTTAAATAAAATAAAACTACTGAGGCTAGAGGGCTGCAATTTGGCATGTTTGATGATTGTAGGGTGGATGATCAACATACCAATTTGCAGCCCTTGGCCTCAGTAGTTTTTAAGATCGGAGCGCGGACAGAAAAAGTGCGGACGGACTCCAGACAAATAGCCAGCTCAATAGTTTTCTTCACAGAAAACTAAAAATTGCCAGTAAATAAAAACGAGAAACACTTTTGGCTATGAGATGTCGCCTCTAGTCTTGCCAATGGGCCTGCTAGTTCTTCGTTGGGCGAGTCGGTAGAGTTGTGGGCTAGCACTCGCTAGGCCCGAGTTCGAGTCTCCGGCCGGCTAATGAAGATTTAGAGGAATTTATTTCTGGTGATAGAAATTCATTTCTCGGTATAATGTGGTTCGGATTCCACGATAAGCTGTAGGTCCCGTTGCTGAGTAACCAATTGGTTCTTAGCCACGTAAAATAAGTTTAATCCTTCGGGCCAGCCCTCTCTAGGAGAGCTGTTAATCAGCTTAGTGGTCTGGTAAAACTAAGGTATACTTAACTTAATGGGCCTGCTTCTCTCCCTTGACAAGGTTTGTTATATGAAATTCCATGTAAAAAAAAATACAGTGTAGGAAAATGAAGCTTAAGCATTGCATGCCCACAGGTAAATTATGTTATATGCAGCCAAATCCGATTATTTTATTATCTGTTGAAATCTTATATCCTTCTTGCTTGACTAGCACGCGCATGTCAGATTAGAAAGAAAGAGAAAAGAGACGTGCATTATGGTACTGTACAACCTGCAGAACTGACATGAGAGAGAAAGGATGTGAGTCATGAGCTCATGTTAAAAAAACACAGGAGGGGGAAGAGGCTATCCTCTTCCTTCCCTTACTCCCATCGTGAGGTCCAGGGGAGGGGGAAATCGCTGAAAACCCAACGACGGATGAGTTGCAGGGCGTTGTATAATTTCGACTGAGAGAGAGAGAGAGAGAGAGAGAGAGAGGAGGGAGGAGGGAGAGAGAGGTTCTCTTCACTTAAGCTCCTCTGGAACCTTAAATCACATTGATTCAATCCTGTTTCATACTCTGTCAAGCTTATGTGGTCTCCCTCACAATCCCTCCCCCCCTGGTTCCTTCCCCTCCTCACTCATGGGCCGCTGAGATTGCCGCGTGCTTGGAGAACAACTTTTAGTTTTCCGGGTATATTTCTTCATATCTTTCGCTGATGGCATTCAGGTGTTTTCAGTCAAACTGAGCCTTGAGATATTTGGAGTGCCCGAGGATGTGTGTTCCAGAAGGAATTTGAAGTAAATGGGGTAACAAACTTCATAGCGATGCACGTCCCATTTTTCTTTTCCTTTTTTTGTTAGGTCTATTCGTTGATATATTGATGGTCAGATGTCAACGCCTCTTTTTTCTTATTTATATGTCTTTGTGTGCAATATATATATATATATATATATATATATATATATATATATATATATATATATATATATATATATATATATAGAGAGAGAGAGAGAGAGAGAGAGAGAGAGCGCGAGTAAGTATCCAGTGCATGTTGCAAGATTTGAGCACAGCAATTTGCGTTTTTAATTTGTTTTTAAATTTACTTTGAATTAATAATGCTTTCATGACATACCAATCATTGAATTACCAATGCCATATAAGTTCAATTTACATATAATATTTGTATAATAACTTCCTGTCCCAGTTGCCTCTATAACAGTGGGATCAGTTGATCAGTGTGTAGAAGCGTGCATGTTAAAACATACATTATTGCATTTTATGCAAAAAAAAAAAGAAAATAAACCAATCCAGAGGGTTCAAAATCCGATGTATCAATCTAAAGAAAGACGGTGTGGAATAAATTGTTATCGACATTCTTATATAAAGGAAAAAAAAACATTGAAATGACGAATATAGAGAGGCGTCCATCACAATATCCTGCCCCCAAAATCGTTCGCATAAAAATGTTGATAGGGAAATAATATCAATCAAAGAGACGTTGTTGGACGTCCGATATACTGAGTTGAAGCTCCAACTCTGCCTGGCTCTGTCATGCATTTTATTGATGATTTGTTAATGGTCGTCCCCATCGCAATAAAACATATTGCGGCAACGCAACAAATGTTTATGAATCTGTAATTAGCTAGGGAGGTATACGCTGTATATAGTACCTATTCCTGTTTACATCCCCTGACATCGGATCTGTATGTTTGTGTTCTTTCTCTTAATTTTTCGTTCAGAATGCGTGATAGAAAACTTTCAGCTTTGGGAGTTATTATGTATATGATTGACGTAGAGACTGCATTTTTACAAGGCGGTATTTAATATCATGTACGTACATGTAGATTTATACACTTACATTTTCGTTAGTTGCAAGCAGAAAATATTTGAATACTTTGAAAATGACATTGATGATAATGCGTCACATCGAGAGAGAGGGAGAGAGAGAGAGAGAAGGATAGTTAAACGAAATCCTCGTGCGCCTAATCGCAAAGGAGATTAATGACGGGCTTGGGCCACTAGGAATGAGACAATGATGAAAGGCGTAACGATCGTTGAAGGATTTAGCCAGCCATCCAGTGTCATCGAGAAGGTTCTCTTCTTGCTGGTCTTGTGTATTGAAATGCTGATTGGATGGCGCTCGAGCTGGGTCGTACCATATGGACTTGACTTAAACAGGTTTTCGTGATAAAAATTACCTCTCTCTCTCTCTCTCTCTCTCTCTCTCTCTCTCTCTCTCTCTCTCTCTCTCTCTCTCTCTCTCTATATATATATATATATATATATATATATATATATATATATATATATATATATATATATATATATATATATATATATATATATATATATATATATATATATATATATAAATATATATATATGCATATATATATATAACATATATATGTACATATATACATTATAAATACATATACATATAAAATCTCCATGGGTAAAGAGAGAGAGAGAGAGAGAGAGAGAGCAAAAGAGATAAGTAAGAGAACTGGAATTAGAACTTAATCCTGAGTAAGATTCGAAGCCCGCTATTGTGACGGTCCTGGTACTTGTTTCGTTTTCATCTGGTTTCTTCGTTTCCCGAGATGATACGATGGGTTTTTTATCCTGAACTTGGAAATTCACGAGTCTGGTTCTCAGATTTAAGGAATTTCCGCAGATTGTGGAATTTAGGCTGGGAATCCAGTGCGCAGTTGGTATTTCTCTCTTTTACGCTTAAAGTTTGTAGTTGTACATGTGAGTGTATGTAATATTTAAATATATATATATATATATATATATGTATATATATACGAATATTATATATATATATATATATATATATATATATATATATATATATATATATATATATATATATACATATATACACATATTATTTATCTCAAGTACAGTGGAGTACTTCATCAAATTGAAGTCTAGTTAGCATTTTTGTTGAATATATAATAAGATACTCCTTAATTATATAGTTTACAAGTATATCAATTCTAATATCTGAATATGTGTGTGCGATGTGAGTGTTTGCATATCCACTTCTTTTCGGAGATTAAATTGGGTAGCGGTACACAGAGTGTTGATTTTTCAAATGCATTTGGTTGTTCGGTAAACGTTTTTTTTATTAACTTGCACTAGCAAAATTCGTTATTTACATATTTATGCTGTTTGGATAGCATATTAAATTTAATATTTGTATTGCATATTATAATCTCATAATTCCCATTTAAAACGTTTGTCAATTACTTCCTTTTATCTTGAATATTTTCATTAGGGGGCATTTGTTATTGAGTGTATATATGTCATACTTTTATGTGCTATTGTTTCCACATTTAATATTTTTGTTAGAGATCATTTGTTATTGATTGTATACACAATACCTCTTTATATGCTGTTCCTTTTTCACATTTTGACATTCTGTTATGTAGACGACGTTTGCTTTGCCAGTTCTTGACTCTTCGCCACGTTCTTTATGGATATATGTTTGCAAGCAATACTAATAATAATATCGATAATATCTTATTAGATACTCTCTGCATTATTACGTACATTTTAGCATAAAATTATCTGAAATAAAGTAAACAGTGCTAATTTAGAGAGGGAGAAAGAGGGAGGGTAGGAAATCGAAGTGCTTATTTCACCCCTTCCGTCATACATCAGGCTTATGTAAGAAAAGTTAAGGGGAGAGAAATCCAGGCAACAATTTCAGAGATACATTTTATAGGTTTTTTCTTTTATTTAGTTATGAGGTGTAGGTCTATGTCACTATTCTTCCGTTTAGTGTTAATATCTCTCTCACCATGGAAGAAAATTAGTTAGTTCTTATAAGACTTATATGATTTTTAAAACGCAATAGAATAATTCCATCTGGAGATATAAAATACAGGGATTATTAAATAATAATCAATGGCGTTAAACGTTGGAGCGTTACAGATCATGTGACATAAATCTCGAAAGCATTTACAAAGAGAAAGAGAGAGAGAGACTCCCATAAAAAGACTATGATTTAGGGCATTACATCTACCTCGCCGATTATGACGCATCTAAATGAATTAACACCGAATCGTCATAAGTTATTTTTTTTTCTTTTGTCAATTCTTTTGGTGTGAGGAGCCAAAAGGAAAAGCGGTTCCAGCTATAACGCAGCGGGTTACCCGCTTCATAATATCCGTTTGAATTTCTCCCTTTCCCTGTTGTAATTGTCAAACCTCTCCCCGCCCCCCTTCCTCCTTCCCCCCACCATAAAAATTTTGTGTATGTGTGTGTGTGTGTGTGATAAATGCAAATACTCCGTTCTGGAGGAGGGATCCCGCGCATTTAATAAAAAGATCCGGAACGAGATGTCTCAACTCCCAGGTTGTGCGACTTGTATCTAACACGTGCCGTGACCCACGTGTCGCTAGAAACAGAGACACACACACTCTCTCTCTCTCTCTCTCTCTCTCTCTCTCTCTCTCTCAGTGCCAGTGTAGCGTCTTTAACTTACAACTGAATTACCAGCAGTGGATCCCGGAAGCGGATGAATGGGAAAATATATATGGGCGTTAGAATCTAGTGTACTTTTGTTGATCTTAACTGTGATTTTGCAACTGGTTTGTTGGTCAGCTGTCGTGGGTCGCAGCAGGGTTGGGAGAGAGAAAAATGCATTAGGCATTCGTGAACAATACTTCGTCATGGTTTGCGCTATCATAACTGCATACGGAACTATCTCTCTCTCTCTCTCTCTCTCTCTCTCTCTCTCTCTCTCTCTCCAGCCTTGCCACCAACCAAGTCTACTGTATATCATAACTGCCCCTCCCCTTTCACCCTTCACCCTCATCCTATCCCTTCCTCCCCTCCCATCTCCACTTCCCTCCTGCTTCTGCTCCCCTCCACTCGTTACACTGTTCATTTGGTTCTCACCAGGGGTGATAATAAATAATAAAGGGTTATTGTTGAAGTTCAATAAAACCTCAATAGCCAGGCAGCTGCTGGCAAGTAATGAATTATAACCCTACCCTCTCTCTCTCTCTCTCTCTCTCTCTCTCTCTCTCTCTCTCTCTCTCTCTCTCTCTCTCTCTCTCGCCTCTTGCCTTGTGATAACTATTAACTAGATCTGCCTTGCAAGCAGCAGCATCTTGAATACTGCCGGCTTCATTTGTGTTTGGAGCAATGGGATGGAAGCGAAATCCTTCAGCGACCGAAATGCAATTGCTTTCACTTGTTCTTGTGTTATTCAGTTTGTTGGTTGTCATCCGGTATCAAATTGTAACGTTCCTCTCTCCTCCTCTTTATCCTCTTTTTTTTTTTTTTTATTTTGTTATTTCCCTACTCTATTACTGTTGCCTAACATCCTTCCTCGCTATACATTTCGAAGGCATTTCTCGAATTTATCATCTCTTTTTGTTTAGTTTCCTTTCTTTTATTTATGCGTGTCAGTGACGCCGTTTTTTTCTTTTTTTTTACAGATTTATGAAGAAATATTTTCCTTCCCACAGTTTCCCTCGCTCTTGGAGCCAGTGACACTAATTTATTTTTTGACACGAGTGATGACAATTTTTTTTTAAATTTCTTACTCTCCTGGATTTTTGTAATATTCTCTCTCTCTCTCTCTCTCTCTCTCTCTCTCTCTCTCTCTCTCTCTCTCTCTCTCTCTCTCTCTCAAGAGTATAGACCTCTTGCCTCGCCAGTTTGAGAGCCTGGGAATTAACGTTTTTGTTAATACCCACAAGTAGGTAAACAGGTATCCAAAGTCTAAAGATCTTGTTGGCAGTTTTGGAGAAGGGCATGGCCTAACAACCTCATCCTGGACTATATTCCTTCTAGACCCCCACCCTTTAACAGAAAAAAAAATCCTTTTAGCAGAACTGCTTACATACATATATACGATGGGTATTCAGTAAGTAATGCAACATCATTTTCTCTTGGCCAATTTTCGTTAAAATAAAGAATTTGATATGTTTTGTGCAACATCCGTAAACATTCCCACCTTATGTCGTGTGTTTTCGTATATTTCCGATAGACGGTAGCACTATAATCAGTTGTCAAAATGGTATTGTGACAGAGGTGCGTTCTAAACAACGAGCAGTGATAGAATTCCTTTTGGAGGAAAACGAGGCCGCCACAAGTATTCACAAGCACTTACAGATTGTCTACAGAGAGCTGGCAGTAGATCAAAGCACAGTGAACGGTTGGGCAAAGCGTCTCACATCATCTGAAGAAGGACAAGGAAATCTGTCTGATTTCCCGCGCCCTGGCCGGCTTCACACGTCTGCGAACCCGGGAGATCAGAACACTTCGCTAGACTGTTCTTCCATCCCTTTGGACCTCTCTCAAGGATCTCCGCGAGAAGTAGTACATCAACAAAGAAGTTATTGATGCAGCAAGAAGTTGGCTGAAACAGACCAGAAGAGTGGTACCATGAAGGCATACAGGCTTTCACACCTAGTTGGCGTAAGGCCATAGACTTGAATTGAGATTATATGGAAAAATGGGGTTTTGTAGCCAAAGAATCTGGGAACAATATGGTGTATTTAAACCCAGAATAAAAACAAACCTACTTTGAGGAAAAAAATATGTTGCATTACCAATTGAACGCCCCTGTATATATATATATATATATATATATATATATATATATATATATATATATATATATATATATATATATATATAACCTTTTTCCTTGTCTTTTAATTCTGCCCTTATCCCCTTCATCTTCCCCCCTTACGGGTTTCGCTCGTTAATTGAGTGCCTCGCAAATGGCTGGAAGTAATGCCATTATGGCTTCAATTGTTTTTTGTTGGGCGTCCAACTGCCTCGCTGTGACCAGCACCAGGGGCGTTTTTTATGGCCTTGTTGTGAGTTCTGTTCTCAGTGTATTTTATCAATTACTCTTTTCTTGTGTCTATCAAAATTTTATTATAGTTGATCCCGTATTCTTTTTATATTAGCTAACTTCTACAGTGGCTTTGTTTGATGATGAGATTATTTCTTAGTATGAAAAACAAAATCAGGTGAATTTTTTGCCATTTGTCAAAGAGGTCTTGTTTGAAAGATCTGGTTCCGGATACAAAATTTTTGGAGGAATCCTCATTATTATGGACAAATTTTAATCCATTAGGCTCAGCTTCACTCCAGCTTAATTGTACTGTCTATTCTATGCGAAACCTCGAAGTCATGATTTTGAAGTCTTCGGTGCTGTGTTAATTGAGTGTTTTAACACTCATAATTTATACTTACTTATACAGTATTATTATACATCTATTTGATATATTTCTTTCACGGTTTACTTTCAGTTCTGCATATTAAATATATTCATGTCTCGCATGATAGTTTGAAAAAATGTAGTACACACTTTTGAAGAGTTATGAGGAAGGATTAGTAGGAAGGAGGAGAAGACCTAGAAACTGGTGAAAAGATGGGGCGAAAGAGCTGTTGGAAAACTCGCCATCAGGGAAGCGAGAGCGCGCTTCCAATACTAAGGTGAATGGCGCAGTGTGTGTGTGTGTGTGTGTGTGTGTGTGTATGTGTTTGTGTGTATGTGTAGGAGGGTTTCCATGGTGCCGTAGGGACTTCTGTTTACGTCTGTGAAGATTAGTGACATTATGACATTTGCACAGAAGTTTGTTCATGATCCAGCAGTTAAAATATGACGGTGGCAGTGATCGATGACTTGTCCTTCGTCAGGAGCCATCCCTTGTTATAAGAAACTGTCCGATGTTGAATAATATATATATTATGCTATTGCAAACAGTGTGTCGTTTTCTAGTATCAGGTTTAATGTTACTCAGTTTGATAGAAGTTTTTTCTTGGCTACAACTAAAATGTGGCACATTTTGCCTGTGCAGTCGTGGAAACTTCTGATCTCCAAATGATGAATTGAGGAGCAAATTAATTCCTGCTTTCTGCTGACGTCTCCTGAATTCAGCTGTATTGGTTTAATTGTATACTCTCCCATATTTATTTGTTTATCACATAAACTTGTCCCTCTATGCAGGCTGATTCCCCTTTGGAGTTCTCGTGGCTTTATAGTCTTTTGGTTCCGTCCATAAGGGGTTTCATCTTAAGATTTAATGAAAGAAGTAAAGAAAAAACAATTGACTTTTGTTGGAAAGGTCCTCAGTTTGATCCTGCCTGCCGCTTACCAATCGACCATCTTTGAATTGGTACCAAGGTCAGCTATGGTCAAAAAGAAGGCAAAGAGACTTGCTGAGAGCTGGAAGGTTCTGCCCCTAGGGCCCAACGCCTCTAAATTCAAAAAGGCATCCAGTAAAACAAAAATATATTGATTCGATTAGTTTCTACATCACTGAAATTTTTGTTTTATTTTGTTTTATTATTTTATGAACAGACTAAACTAGAATGCAAAACCTAAATTATTCTTTACATTCTTTATTCCATTCCATCAGATCATAAACAAACTTAACAATGGAACCACTGAGAATGCATAAAAAAGGGTATCTGCGATATTGATGATTTTATTTTTGTCCAATGTTAAGAGCAGCTATTTCGTATTAATGAATAAGTTGTAATATTTTCCTCCATTTCTCGGGAGGACATTGTTCGGTTGAATTATTCCGTTCAGCAAGGCAAAGACTCGCTGACAATTGCAGATGTAAAGCATTTTGCAGATTTCACTTCGGCCTTTAGTGACGGCACTTCTGCAATTTATTGTGTTGCTTGCATGTGACAGGGATTTTCTCTTCGATATAAAGCACATTTATCGTTCCTAACATTATTTTACTTCACTGCCCCTTTTCGTCTCAATCCCACACTTCTTTTTTTAGAAAAAAAAATCTTTTTTCTTTTTATTCCATTCCCATCCTCTTTCTCTCCCTGTTCCATCTTCCGCTTCCCCAGTGTTTTGACTTGGCCAATGTTTCTCGTAAGTGGCCGGGGTTCGAAACGTCAAACTTTATCTCATCTCTAGATTTGCGTCGTCCGGCTGCCTTTTATTGCTCTCTCTCTCTCTCTCTCTCTCTCTCTCTCTCTCTCTCTCTATATATATATATATATATATATATATATATATATATATATATATATATATATATATATATATATATATATATATATATATATATATCTCTTTATATTTGTGATATTATCTCTTGCTTCCCAGCTATGATTCCATATTTCTTTAATCTTTTCTACTGATGCATTCATATGTTTGAATATATAAAGGTATATATATCATTGTTTTTACCTTTTGTAAGGATAAAAGTTATCAAATCTTGCTTCCCAGCTTCCACTGGTCGATGGAGTTCAAAGAAATGACAGAAGTTCCACCTGCTTTCTTTAATCTTTTCTCTTTGATGAAAAGATGCATTGATATTACGTAAAGAATAAATGAGGGAAAAGCTGCAAAGGACAAGATCTCTAATAAAGAAGAAAAGTGCATTGTTTTGCAGGAGACCTGTTGTTAAGTTACTGTTAGGATAAAAGTTTGATGGAACATGTTGGAGATCTTGGACTAAAAGATGCAGAGTTGGTGTCTGAAGTGGCTGTAGTCCTCGGTCGATGGAGGGGGTATTTTGAAAATTTATTGAATGTGGAAGGTAAAAGAGAGGCAGAGCCGAATGATGTAAGAATGGAATGGGTAAATGTAAGTTTGTTTAATCAGAATGAATCTTATGGAATAATTGAATAGGGCGTAAAGAGACACAGTCAATTAATGAGCCTTCTGGTCGAAGTGTTCAGAAATGAAAAGATGCCAGCCGTTGATGGGATTACGAGAAAGATGCTGTTTTAAAAGAAATTAGTTCAGTAGTGGTTCAAAATGTGAAAGAAAAGCAAAAAAATAAAATAACTGCACTGCCACATTCATCTAGGGAATAGATGAAACTAAATAGTCGTTCCACTGAATAAAGATAAAAGTGATATATGTGACCCACTGGATTATGGAGACCTGTTGTTGCTTAGTGTAGCCTATCTCATAGAATATTTACCGTTTGATTTTCCTGGAGAAAGACTAATATCTGTCATTTCTGACATTTTATTTTTCACCCCTTTTTACCCCCCTTCCTGCCTGGGCTGAACTTGGACATAAAGGGCATTGGGAGTGTCATTATTCATCCCAGTGACCTCTAAAACTATGGATTAGACATTAATATATGTTGTTTTCAGGTATTTTTGCACACGTCTTCCCACCCCAACCCCCATTTGTGCCAGTGATGTCTTACTCCCACAGTATTCTTTTCCAGATAGTAAGTCATATGTATACCAAAATGAGGTATGATAAACCCATAGAGTTTATTTAATTACTAAGTCTACAGGCAGAACCAGCCCTGTTTCAGGGGAGCCCTTCCCCCCCCACCCCTATGGTGCCCTTTGGTGCTAGTGATGTCTTACCCTCACCGTATGCTTTTCCAGATAGTATGCCATATGTACACCAAGTTTGGTTGAAAATGCTCAATGCGTTTCAGTGTTATGCTGGAATACATACACACACATATACATCCATCCATTTTTATATATATAGAAGATATACTATATATATATATATATATATATATATATATATATATATATATATATATATATATATATATATATATATATATATATATATATAAATATATACATACATATGCTAATATAAACACAATTAATATGTTAGCATCATTCAACTGAAATTTTAGTTTACTTACTTGTGGTTATTGCTAGCTACACATTTCTCTTTCCCTTTGCATTAATGCGCTTTTACTTTGCCCATATGCTTCCACATTGTTGTTCTCGGTTTTAATTATCATTCATTTAATTTATTCTTAGGTTTATTGTATTATCTGATTTGGATCTGATTATATTTTCTTGGTGTGCACCAAATTGCAACTCTCTCTCTCTCTCTCTCTCTCTCTCTCTCTCTCTCTCTCTCTCTCTCTCTCTCTCTCTCTCTCTCTCCGCTTTACGTTTATTAGTCAATTCTCTCTTTCATCAGTATGTCTTCCTTCCCCTATTCATCCCCCTGTTTACGGTGGATGTCCCTAGGAACGACAGCCGGGGTTCTGTACTAACGTCGGAGGTGTGTGTGTGTGTGTGTGTGTGTGTGTGTTAGAGTGGGGGTGGTTAGGGTTGTTAGTGAAGGAGGGGCAGATGAGACGAAGGGATTATGACCAAATTCTTAAGCACCACTAATCCCCTTTGGTGGCATAATCTCTGCCTTTTCCACTGCTTCTTCTCTTTTGTTGTTTCTGATACTCTGTGGTAGTTTATTTACTGTGTATTTTACTTGAAAAAACTACTTTTATTAAAGTTGTGTCCATCCTTCTCAAACATGTATGCTTCTTTGTTTTTGTTATATCTCTCGATAAACGACTTCTGTATCATCTAACAACTATAGAAATAAAGATCCGTGAACACCATTACTAAATAATATACAGTACCTACCAAAGTATTGTAACTTCATGGATACTACCGACTATTGATAGTGCGAATATTGATGTCTTAATGGAATTTTAGAGATTTGTCCCAGTCAAAGTTAATATCGAGGGAAGTGGGTGGGGTGGAGTCCCTTGCTAGGTTACAGCGATCTAAGATGGATCAAGTAAAGAATGACGCCTTTGGGTGAGTTAGGTTAAGATCGATGTGGTAATGCACAATTTTGTAGGGACACTATTCGAAAAATACGCATGGTGTTGCCACTTTTTATAGAGACTATAAGCTATGACCTGTTATATAGAATGCATATCATTATTTGTTTTGTTAATATCAGCGTTTTATGTTGATTCAAATCTTTATAAATTCGTGGTTTATCTTTTTTTTTTCTAGAGTAATCGGTGTTGTATAGAAAACTATTTTTTGTACTTTTGTTACATTTCAAATTGGTGAATGAGTGCGCATTCTCTCTCTCTCTCTCTCTCTCTCTCTCTCTCTCTCTCTCTCTCTCTCTCTCTCTCTCATTTCCTTCTCCCCCGTTTCATCCATAAATCACAGGGCTGAAAATAACTTCAAAATAAGTTTTGCCTCATCAAAGACCAGAACGTAGGGGGAACGCTGAGGTAGATGGAGTTATGTTAGTCGATTATAGATTAGTTCAGAAGTTTCAAACTTATCTTCTCTCTCTTAGCACTTGATAATTACGATGTTCTTCTTTGCTGTCCAAAATAATCCTCAACCCAGTAGTGCCTATGCCAGAACTGAGGTCTTGATAGTAAGTAGTACATGGTTTTGGTACTTTGTTTCATGGCTGTAACACAATACACACGCAATTTCCTTATGCTTCGTTATTTTTTCATTACATTTTTATTTATTTATTTGTTTTAAAGCGAAGCTTTCTTGAAGCCATAAAAATACATTCTTAATGAAAAACGGAAGAGAACATGTAATTCAAGAGAAAAGTTTATCAGTATAGCAACGGATTCTTTCAATGTTAATCATTCTTTTGCCATATTTAAAGGCAATTTGAATGGATACAGGTTAGTGGAGATGTGAAATGTGACAGGTACATTTGTTGTATATTAGATATTCTTGTTAGGTTTGGAATGGCCATTAGGTTTATCCCTCATCATTAAACGTCTCTCATAAAAAAACGAAGTATGAATAAGTCATTCTTGCTCTAAGCATCAGAAATAGAAGTGGCAGCCAATCTTTCAATAATATGCAGTTTACGTGCTTCTGTACTTAGTTTACCTGGCATCCTGAGATATTGTAAATTCATGCTGACCGGTTCAAAAGTTCTTTCATTTTATTTCTTCGCGACTGCGCTAAAAAGAAAAATCACCCTAGTTGTTCCTTCCATTGGTCTTTACTCTTAAAAAAAAAAAGATAAAAAAAAAAGGATGAGGGTTCAATGCTGTCTACGTTGACAGAATTTCTAACGGCTCCTGAAACTTCAGTACATTCAGCCCCACCTTCACTCTGAGACTTTATCCTCTTGATTTATTTGGGCAATTCTGTAACAACGTCGAGACTAAGCGAATTGATTTATTCGGCATTTACATTCAGCGATTCTCTCCTGAATGCTGTTCTTCGATTCAAGATGATTACAGGAGGGTCTTTTAAATTCATGACATCTTGAAGTCAGACGGAATCTTTTCGTCTGCCCCGATTCTTCACGTGATCACTCGCGTTGCGAATCGCGGCTCGGCGATTGCATCACCATAAATCAACAACAGATGCAAGAAAGAGGAAGGGGAAAAAAATTAATCGAATAAGCACACACGGAATATTTTTGAAAATGGCGTCTCTTGAATGCAGTATTTTGACTTGAAGTCTTCATTTTCCTACTGGCACGTAGTGGTCGTGGTTAGCCCTCCCCTCACATCTTACATCAAACCCGACCTTCAACCCAGCCCGTCGCCACCCTCATTCTTCCCCTTAGCTTAAAGCCTCTCACCTGCCAGAAACTTGGAAAGACAAATGTTTATTCATGTCCCACTTACAGTTGAGGCATTCTTCATTTTGGTCAAAATGCATCCTTAAGAGAGAGAGAAAGAGAGAAATGGCTCGGAAGTTATTCCAAAGGGACACTGAGAGGTTGTATTTTAAGGATCCCATAGAATTCCAGCCATAACTTAGTGTTGCTGAAGGGGTGGAGACAGATCGCCGCCGAGTGTCTTTTGGGGGGATGCAGATAAGCCCAAACGGAAAGCAATTGTTCTCTTCCGCAGCCATTACTCTTGCGGTCGAAATATGTGGCCGAGAGACATTTGAGGTTTCGGGTCCTAATGGCCCTCTTTGAAAACCGACCAAGGGTAGATTGCGGTTTCACTCAAGAATATAATGTAGATGACTTATTGATGTTTACGTTAGGTGATCATTAGCCATATTAAGTTACTTTGGAAACTTACTAAAGTCTGTAAGGTGCATTAACCTCATTTTAATTTCTTATGTGGTCAACGGATTCTTTCTTGAATGAGTCCAGGCCTTACCGTTGATTGTCTTAATTGCTAAGAATAAAAAGTATCATTGCATCTTCCCAAATTAATTCAGATTTCAGCCTTATATATTTTGCCTGTGCGTTATTCCTCAAGAATAACGTACGCATTCACGGTTAAAAATGTTTATTTCCAGCAAGTGCCAACTTTTCGCCAATGGAGTTTTCTACATTGGTGTTTCAGACTGATGTTATCAACCCTCTGAAAAAAATGTCTTAGCTTTTTTAGTTGTCTTGAGGTCTTCCTGCGTCCTTACAGTCATTTTATCATAAACTGTAGTTCTTTTTTATAGTAAGGTTACTGTACCTTTCAAAAAGGTTCCCTTCCGCAGAACTTGCTGTCCTGCAATAAGAACTCACAAAGAAAGAAGCCGGATTAAGTCGGAAGTAAAATCAATGCAAATGTTCCTTTTTAAGATGTAAATCAAGACTCTCTTCTCATACCTTCTTAAGTGAGGGGTCGGAGGACTAAGACTTCCTCGGTGAAATGTAATCTCTCTCATACTCATGCTCCTCTGATGTGTCTTCTGCCCGCCTCATCTTTTCTCTTTTCTTGCTTCTTTACAGTTGCTTTTTATTCTGCGTATTTTAGTATTCCATTTTTTCTTCTGTTTATAATTAAACTTACTTATTTTTAAGTTTTGTATCTCAAATTTAAATTACCTTTTCTTTCATTATCCTTCTTTCCTTGTACTCATTTCTTGTTCATTTTCACGATTTCCCGTCTTCTGCTAGTTCTGAGCACCGTATTATTCCTCTATTAATGCTCTCCTGCGCCTCTTCTTAAAGAGCTTCACCTTTGCTCTCAGTCCTGCTCTGACGTCGGGCGCAAATTGGACTAGCATACTTAAGCCACGTTTGTAAACGGATCAGCTAACTGAGGTTAAACTCTGAACACCAGAAAAGGTGACAGGCTCTTGGAGGATTGTACAAATCTGGGTTATGAAACTTTTAGTTGTTATTCTCCTTCACTTGTTTCTTAACAAACATTCACAAAGGATCCCATTGGATAGGAGAGTGGATTCGGAAACAATAATAGTTATATTATTAATTATAATAATTTTAATAATGTTTGCTATGCCCAAACAGGTAATGCTTCCAGGTACAAGAGAATTGATGTTTATGTTTCTCCATGCATTCTCTCTCTCTCTCTCTCTCTCTCTCTCTCTCTCTCTCTCTCTCTCTCTCTCTCTCTCTCC
Source organism: Macrobrachium rosenbergii (assembly GCF_040412425.1). Taxonomy (NCBI): domain Eukaryota; kingdom Metazoa; phylum Arthropoda; class Malacostraca; order Decapoda; family Palaemonidae; genus Macrobrachium; species Macrobrachium rosenbergii. The sequence goes on along the minus strand of NC_089781.1, from coordinate 1,311,423 downwards.
CTTTCCTGGTCTTTGTTGTCCCTCCCACATCCTCCCTCCCTCACCCTTCCAGCACCTCCTCCCATCTGCCCCCATCTCCAAAATCCCCGTATCGTATTGCGCGCTCCCTCGGGGTTGTTTAGGGTAGCAACGTCTCGGTTTAGGGTGAAAAGATTCCTGGTACTCTGGACGTGAGGAAATTGCCTCAATTTGTAATTCATGGACTGTGATAGAAAGTTAATTGGTGAATTAAATCAAATATAATACGTGTGGATATCTTATTTTTTTTATTCAATGTGAGTTCACCATTGTATTTTTCCGAATTCAAATTTAACAAAATTTTAAATCTTGTTAGGTCGTTTTTCATGCTTTCTCAGTTATTTCTTTATTATAGTAAGAATTTTTTTAATAGGAACTTTGCGCACATGAATAACAACTTCGATCAGTCCCATGAATGAGTTTACCCAGAACAGTGAGAGTTTTTTGTAAGCCCACATTTTTTATGTCTGCGTTTGCTGACTTCCATTATTATTTTTAATGTTCTTTTCATTAATATGGATATCCTATGTCAGCTGCCACAATAGCTGACTTGTTTTAAAACACTCCTGTATATAAACTTCTATAATGGCCTTTTTTGTTGAAAGTTCTATATTTACTCTAATGTCTCCATTGATTTAACCCTGTAGTTTTGCGGTGGGGTCCATTTCATTTTGCTAAGAATTCTAGTGGGCACCTTATCACCGGCTTTCAGAAAGTTTAATAAAAAAGTTTTGAGTCATTTACTCAGTCTTTCCACCATTAGTCATGCAGTTAAATATTCGTTTTTTTTTTTTCTCCACTTTGTGCTTTGTTTGTTTGCCAAAGTCTGTCTAACGTTACAGTCTGATTCAACTTAATCCAGTATCTGGTGTTTTGATTGGTCCAAGGTGTCTGGCTGGCTAGTGAATCAAGAGGCTACCTCGTTAGTAACATGTAGAGCTGATTATTCATATATTAAAATAAATTAGCCCACTGCTCAGTTTTTTAATTCTTACTTTAGTCATTGAACTGTCTGCCTGGCTCTTAAAAAATTTCAATGGCTTCTTTTTTTAAATGAGTGAACTTAGTCCAGGAACATTGTTTTCAGTGAATGATGTCGTGTGATCTCCCTTCCATTATGTCAGTTTAAAGTTGCTTCTCTTTTGTCTATTAAATGTGTCACCCGACACAACGGCTGAAACATTTTCGTTCACGAGTCTGTCTTTTATATTAGCCAAGTCATCACATTGGATTCTCATTTATCGACTTGTTTTCCCCCTCATATCTGCTTCCGTCTCCTTAATCATCCAATTTAGAGAGGTGGATTTTTTCCACCATAATTACTCGTTTTACCACAAAGGCAGTTTTATTAACCGTAGTCTCCCCAGTGGCAGACTTGTACCCTGTGCATCTTTGATTAACATGCATCATAATTTGCAAAGATTGTGAGGTTAGCGTTGCGAAGACTGTCGGTTTAGATTTGAGGGTGTGTCCCCGTCTCCATTTCTCAAAAATGGAGAAAAAAAAGCAAGAAAAAATATACATCCCTTCTGTCCTAACCGTCTCCCTTTCGTGGTGGTTCCATCAGTTGCCTCCCCTCGAACTCGGCTCTCAATCCCATATTTCTTTCTTTAACAGGAAGGGGCACGGGGATGATCTTTTCTTCTTTTTTTTTTAACTAAATAGGATTTTATTTTTGTGTGCGTGCATTTGTCTTTTCTTTCTTTATTTTTCCCTTTTATTAGTATTACTACAAGTTTAGTTTACATCATGCGGTTTTTATTGCTTCGGAGAGATTAATTTTTGATTGAAAAATTCTTCGTTAGAAAATGTAAAACAGAGGAATCAAAAACTTTGCAAAATGGGAGTGAGATTGCAGACAAATACGGAAGGATAAGAGCAGACCATTGTATGAATTAATCTATCGTCCCTTGGACCAAGAGACGCAAAGGATATTCCGTCTGGCCGTCTGCAAGGTGTGATTTATGCTTTGATTATACAGCTGGATTTACGGTTGCATTTCATAATCAGGCGTTGTCAGTTATGTCGTATCATCACTGTTGTTTTTGTTTTTTGTGAGTAGTAGCAGTTGCAAGAAAAATCGAATCAGCAAGCATCTCTGAATTTAAAAGAAGGGACACATTGAATGAAAATGACCTTGGATCCTTTCCTTTAATGTTTCGTGCATGATTGTCACTAATATTAAGAAGACAGTTTCCTTGCCTTGTCTTATTTGGACCAATTTTCGGAAGCCTCAGATGGACGCCGAGGGATTTCAGAAGTAAGAGCAAAATGTAAAGCGTCTTGAAGGACAGAACATTCAGTATCTGGCGACTCATTGCCAGGAGTTTGGTTGTTTTCGTCGAAAGTTCGTCGTGCAAGATGTTACTTATGCCTCGACAGTAGCCCAATTACATTTACTTTTGATTAGTTAAGCATATAATTTGTTATACAAGGTTATGATGGACCGAGGATTTCAGGGAATAAAAGTTAACTTCACTTTAAAACCAGTTTCAGAACATTGCGTCATTTGGTTGCATGAGTATGCAATGTGTTTGGGGTTGCATCATCTCTGTTGTGTGTCATGGACGAAAGCTTTGCTTCGTTTTCGAGCCAAACAATAAAAAAGAAAAGACGATATTTTCAAATGAGTGCTACACTGGCGAGAATAGCTACAACCCCTCCACCTTCCCCCTTCCACTGTGCCTATTAAAGATATTCATAATGCCTAGACTTAACGTTGGGTAAAGTATTCATATGAATGCCTGGGCTTAACGTTGGGTAAAGTATTCATATGAATGCCTGGGCTTAACGATGGACAAAGTATTCATATGAATGCCTAGCCCTAGACTTAGCGCCAGGTATGCCAGTGTTTTTTGGGGATAAAAAAATTATCATTTACAAGTGAGCTTTTATTGTTCAGGTTGAAAGCAAAACTCGCCTCCTTTGCACCTGGATATATCCTGACGAATTCCTAGAGAAAGCGGTGGGGAATATCATTAGGAACCTCGGTTTTAAATGTGGGAAAATACCCCCAATGGAGCTCCTGTTAGGAGACCAGTGGGACAAAAGCGACGAGTCGCACTAGATTAATTGAGCGGGTCCCAAATCACACACACACATACACACCACTGAGGCGATTAGGACTGTGTATGTGTGAGAGAGAGAGAGAGAGAGAGAGAGAGAGAGAGAGAGAGAGAGAGATAACGTTCAAGACGGAGGAGACGGGGAAAGAAGAAGAATGCGCATTGTGAGTGGTTGAGGAGTGTAACATGAGATAACAAATCCTTTTTGGGTGTGGAAGGAAGGAAGAGATGGAGGGAGGGAGGGAGGGAAGTGGTAGAAGAGGGAAGAAGACGCAATCGCTTCTCACAAGAAGGTCGGAACGAAAGATTAGCTCTTTGCTTCACTTAAGAGAAATGATCCGCTAAATTTGTACACCTAAATCACTGCGCGGGAATGCCGTGTTTTCGGATATTAAGAAATAAGATGGTGCCCAACAAAACCGTTGTTCATAAGCTGTTCAAATAAGGTGTTATTATAATCACGTCTAGCTTTGCAGTTAAGTTGACTTTCGCTGGACCTACAACCTGGTTCATTCTTTCAGCAATTAGTTGTTGAATTCAAGAGGATTCCCTTGCTCCTGAAACTTCCACATCATCCTTTCCATACACCCACATAGAAGGCTCATCACTATACCGTCGACTCCACCACACACTGCGACACTCACCTCTTGCACGCATCCCAGCAGCACATCCAGGATATTAACGGCTTTTTGTTTCAACATCTCATGAAATCCACCTGCCCGGCACTTCCTGTCTCTCTACTTACTCCCAAGGATTCCAGATTGTAGCTTACACTGTTTTCGTAAACACCCCAATCTTTATTTTCATCATTTTATATATATATATATATATATATATATATATATATATATATATATATATATTATATATATATATATATATATATATATATAATATATATAAAACTGCCGTATGCACTCATGTTTTCTCTGTTATTATGTGTAACATTGAAAGCCCCACTGATTGCTTTATTAGCATATACAGAATGTGAGTGCCCTTATCCGAGCTTTGGGGCTGTACATAACATCCTTACGCCGGGACTTCTCGTCGTCCAGCCTGAGCGACAATCCTTAACAAATTACTGGTCTCTTCCATTAGTATGAAGAATGGAAGTACCTTTGCCCGAGATTCGGGACGATTCATAACGTCCTACTGTAATATCGGGAGTCGCCCACTCTTGTATCACCATCATATTTGACAGTATGGCTACTTTAATATTGTTATAAAACACCCAGATATATGTATCCTACACACCCGTACACACTAAATAAAAAATTTTAGCATTAAAAAAATTAAAGCAAGTGCATGTCAAACCTGAAAGTTTAAGGGTATTCCACAGTGTGTTTGAGTGAAGTTACGAACAAAATTAACTGCCTGCAGAGCAACAGTTGAGAGAACGGTAGTCTATGCAGCAGGTATGCGATAGACACTGACGGGTCGTCGTTTGTGTCTTCCGTGCACGATTTTGCTCGTGTGGTTTTTCCTTCCTTCTTTCTTTGTCCACTTACTACCGATTGACTAAGATTCCTTTTATTTTTACTTTTCACGTTACGGAAACGAGTGTATAGTTGAAAAATATAGCATGGGTTGTACAGACTTATTGAAATACCTTGGGAAATTAAGGAAACAAAAACACGTGTAAAAAATCGGGTTTTTCAAAAACTAATATTATTTTCCGTCCTTTTATTTGGTGCGTCTATGAAAAAGAAGCGTCCATGCAGCTGAGAACTTCACTTCCTGTTGTTACTGCGTCTTTGCGCAGTTTGCGGTCCTTGCTCGGCGATTTCCTCCAGCAACGGCCATTTGCCGGTGTACCTAACATTTAACGCCTACCACAACACCTAATTCTACTGTTTATAGCTACAGAGATCGTTAGGGTATTTGCAGGATTAAGTTAATTAAGTGCTCAAGTGTCGCGTTGAAGTGATATTAAATGCGTAGTGTGTGACCTGCATGTATTCCACATCATGGTAAGTAAATAAGAATTTGCTTGGTTAGATTTTTGGTGTTTATTCTCGTTACGTGTTCGGTGAACCTGTAACCTGAAAGGAAGCAGTATGGAGAATGCATTACAAAATGATATCATCAGTATAAAGAGAGAGACATAAAGATTATTTTCCGTAAGTATCTTCTTATGAGAAACACCTGTCGTACTAGTACTTCCTGTTCTAGCGTATTTGCTGGTGTTCATTTCCTGGATATTATCTTTGCTGTTGTTGAAAGTTACGTTTATAAAACGCTTAGAATATTTTTAATGTCTTATGAAGATTTTTATTTTTTTGAAATTAAGAATTCTTTCTCTGGCCAGATGTGCATCACTAATCCTACCGTGCTTTTGTGATTTCATAAACCTAACCGTTTCCAGTCCGTTGGACCAAGTAAGAAAAGTTAGGTTGGCTAGGGTCGTTACTGTTGCTTGTCAGATGTTTTCTATTCCACCTGACGCAGATAATTTTCTTTAATAACAGAACGCGTACAATAATGGTCGTCCCATGAAGATAGAAATAAATGAGTATGACATACAATATCTGAAAAGAATCATAGGTACTTAAGTCGAAACATATCTGCGAACCGTGTGTCACATGGTTGTCTGTCCAGCTTTACCTGCTGCTTGCGTATAGGTTGGACTCTGTGCACTTCCCTTATGATGCTCACATGTGCGTTGTTCTGTGAATGACGCTTATGCATCCTACAGTAGTTTGCCCCAGGGAAACGACACAATGTCAGACGAGAACGACTGGTGAGCATGGTAATACTGTTGATGTCTGGGCTACATAGATAGAGGGAGCCACCAAATGAAAAGGACCCTTGTGTACTCCCGCAATGGAAAGGGATTTCGGGAAGGGGTCAACAGACCCTCTTGCCAATAATCCTTTCGTCCGGACAAAACATTTAATTATCACCGAAACCCCCAAATGCTTTGGACAAACGTCGGTATCGTCGGCATAGCAGACTTGATCGAAATGCAAGGGTGAGGGACTGAGCGTGGAAGGGGCGTAGGTGATGAGAAGGGGAGGGACTGAAAGTGGCTAGGTAGAAGGGAATCTGTGCTGACGGTTGACAGGAAGACGTACGCAGGACAAAAGAATGTCTCCTCTCCCTCTCCTTTCCTCATATTCCCCTCACACTTTCTCGCTTTCCCTCTGCCTGTTCCTACCTCCTTGCGTCCGCATGGCTGCCGACGCCTCTTTCCTTATTTCCCATCAATGGGTTGACATCAACTAATTACCTGTCGGTGGGTGACAAAGGCATCGGCTACCTCTCACCTGCCCATCAGCTCACCCAGCCCTCCTTTTTCTACCCCTCGGATTCCATATCCCCTCACAGCCAACACCCGTATTTTCACCCTCCCCCCACCCTTCGGCAGTGATTCACCCACATTCACTACTACAACTTCCTCCTCTCGTTCTTCCCAGTTTCTCCTCATTCGCCTCACGATTCGACTACTGTTAATATTGGTTAGCACCTCTCACTCTTCCCTTCTCGTTTCCATTCTCTTCCTGTGCTGTGCCCCTTGCTTCATCTAACCCTCTCAACCATTCCGCTTAGTGGAAGGGAAAAGGTGCTATTCATTACCGTTAATTGATTAAAAGGCAATACGCAGTGAAATCCCCCTACCGGGACGTTTTCCATCGGTGTGACAGAGACCGGGGAAGGGAAGGGAAGGGAGGACAGGCAGAATGGTGGGTGGGCCGAATTAAGGACGTGTGTTTGGGAAGAGCTGATCACAATTATGATTAAATGCTTGATCATGCTAACATTTTCTTTCATTCGTGCATTCATTATACTGTATATATGTATACATATATATATGTCGTGTGTGTGTTTCCAATAGCCACAATGATCTGTTAACTTCCTCGTGGTCAAGTGATTAACGTGAACCTCATGGGGTGAGGATTTGAATCCTGCCACGGGCGTCAGTTTCTAAATTTGGATCTCAGGCTTTGTTGTGACAATTCCAAAAAGTGTGTTGAAGTCAAGAAGTTGAAAAGTCGTCGTAGTAATTAAAAATACACATGCATCCTTATGTATGTGTATATATATATATATATATATATATATATTTATATATTTATTTGTATATATGTATATATAATATATATATATATATATATATATATATATATATATATATATATAGAAATATCAACACAGTTACATGTGGAACGGAAATAGATTTGACTCACGTTAGGATCGAACTCAGAAAGGATAATTCGAATGAAATGCTGTCAATTGGGTCACCGCTGAGTCGGGAAGATGGGGAAAACACGCTGGTATGCAAGCAGTTAGCCTGCCCTGGTAATTCCTTGAGTACAGTTGTACTCAGGTTCCAACTTCTTTTATGACTTGTGTGGCCTGGTTGGCAGCGCTCTGGTCTTTCATTTGAAAGACTTGGGTTCGATCCTGATGTGAGCCAGAAATTTATATATATATATATATATATATATATATATATATATATATATATATATATATATATATATATTATATATATATATATATATATATATTATATATATATATATATATTATATATTATATATATATATATTATATATTATATATATATATATTATATATATATATAATTATATATTATATATATATATTATATATATATATATAATTATATATTATATATATAATATATATATATATATATATATATATATATAATGTCATACTTAGGTGACTCTTTTTGTATTCTCAGATATTAAGCCACAAACGCCGTTTAAAATCGAATTCTCTATAACTTGCGAATAACTTAAACCCAAAATGGTTTCTGGAAAGTAAACATGTGAAGTATAGAATTGTGGCATATTTCTGAAACAGCAGTTTCCTGCACCGCACAGGTAACGGCCTAGAAGATACTAGAAAGAGTTGTTGTATACAGGTGAAGGTCAGTAAACTAGAAAACTTACATAAGTCAGGTTACAGGGTCACCATAAATGTTATTACGTTTATCATCGTTATTACAAGAGCGGAAAGGGCCTACATATCGCCTCATGTGTGTTAGGTGAAAACATGTTCGTTAAATGTCAGTTGTTTGGTCAAGGAAATGGGTCAGATAGCAAATAATCGACGGAATATCCATGAATACTTTCATCAGCGACACGCGAAAGGGCAAATGGTAACCTTTTCAGTGATGTAAGACGATCCACTAAAAATGGCGCCAGGACTAAAAACAGAAACTAAGAGTTCTTTCAGTGTTCATCGTGTCTTATATCGGTTAAAAAGTCCAAATTTAAAATATCACGTATTTGAACTGGTTTCCTAGTTGCATTGTTTTCTTTTCAGTTGAAAATTGAATTCCCAAACGCTGCTGAATTTCGTTAACTAACCATTTAAATGTCTTGTATTCAAGCGAATCAACCTCCAAATAAATTATATGCTTTTATCCTTCATAGCCTTTAGATTCATTATTCTGTATATTTTCTAGTTCTTCAAAGATGAGAAAGTGGCAGTAGCAGAGTGTAGAATTTCAAATATGCAGTTTTTATAAATTAATTCAGTGGCCTAGATCACTTGACCAATCTTTTACACGTTCATTATGCCCTCTTTCATATAACAGTCGGACAAACCGTTTTCTCTCACGAAAGAGACAAGTGCACCAAGGCCTAACGAGGCCTATGTTTTCATTATTGTCCTCTACATTTGCTCCCAGCGTCACCCTTCCCCCTCAAAAGAAGAGGGGAAATGAATTATGAAGTTTTGGTCTCAGTTGAGGAGCTTTCCGCGTCTACCTTGCGGCAAATAACTTTATTATTCGCTGCGATTTTTTATTTATCCCTTTTTCGCCTCTTGCTCGTTGCCAGAGGCAGTCTGCTGGCACACCGGGAGGTTTCATCCCCATCACCGGTTGGAGGCTGCAAGGGGTCATGGGGACACCCTCGGGCCAAGATAGATAGCCCCCTTGTATCGGCAGAGTATGGGAATGAGGCTTGAAGAGAATGGGGGGAGGGGAGTGGCTCTGAATTAATGGGGAGGGGGAGGGAAGGTAGGTATGAGGGGAAAATCGAACCGGGGGTGTGAGCCATAGGCATATGAGGAGGGCGTGATGATGGGTCCGAGGGAACGATGACATGGAAAGGGGTCCCAGTTGGAACCAGCAGGGAGTGTACCGAGCTATGCCTAAGGGAATTCAAGCTGTATTCAGTTACCGCAAAGTCGGTTAGTTGATGATAATCTCGTCGTGAGAGAGAGAGGAGAGACCTAGGTAAGTGAAAATAAGTGTCTATCTGTGAAAGAATTATTTACAGTAGTTAAATCTCATCCGAACCTCCTGGAAAATCAATTTTACAAGACTATTTTTCATTCTACTATTAAACATGAGCATAAACGCTTTTTATACTTAGTGTCTTCGACAACGGCAGATTTTATAGTTACAGTTTTTGTTTTTACTGAGTATCGTATCAGTAATCAGGACACCTGTAGAGAATATCCAAATTTATGGCGGTTAACACGTAACACGTACCGAATAAAGACCACCTAACATAAACGTTACCTGATTTTAGTTTCATTTTTATTTTTATAAACCTATCATTTTCTTCCCTCCCTGAAGTCTATTCCGTTAACAAGTTTAGCATCGAGAGAAGAACATCGGAAGAGGAAAAAAGGTATAGACCTCGGGGGGTTTGTTTATTGTTCCTCGTCGTCACCATCCACGTCCACGAAAAACCAGGGCAACACGGGTCTTTTGTCTGAAGCTTTCGCCGAACAGTATTATAGCTAACTCGAGGCAGTGTGTTGTTTATGTTGGATGGGACTAGACAATTGGAAGAGATCCTTATGACTTAAGTCTTGGTGAAGACGACCAAAATAAAATTCTCTCTCTCTCTCTCTCTCTCTCTCTCTCTCTCTCTCTCTCTCTCTCTCTCTCTCTCTCTCTCTACGAAAACGAAAATCTGTAAAAATGTGCTAATGGGGGAAAATTTTCTTGAAACGACTCAGCCATGTGGTATTCTAGAATGCGTTGTGTGTGATGATAAAAAGTGTCAATCTTTGTTTGTTGTTTAGACTTAAGCATACGAATTGCAATGCGAGAATGTATCAGACGTATATATAAATTAGTTAAGATATGAAATGGTTCTCAGTTCACTTATCACTTTAACGTTATGTGGAAAAAAAGTCTCGTATTCGATTCCGAGTACCACTCCATATTCATGATTTGTTATTCCATCAATTTTTTTTTGATTGTTATCGATCTTGATGTTCATTTTCATCAGGTATTTTTTCCTGAAGGAGAATGTATGTATCCGATCTATTCTGGTCCATGCCCACTGCGATCGGTTTTTGTTTATTTTTGTTTTAAGTTGTTTACTGGTGTTTGTGTAATAGAGCTCTCTCTCTCTCTCTCTCTCTCTCTCTCTCTCTCTCTCTCTCTCTCTCTCTCTCTCATGAATGTTGTTACTATTGGTTAATATTCATATTAAAAGATTTTAGGATTATAACTGAGAAATCATTTTGCTATGATTTTAATGAAATTACGTGTTCGTGGTAATGGCTCTCGTAAAGCTGTTCTGAAATACGAGAGTTTTGTCAATCATTACTGCGCTATGCTGTAGACAGTTTGATTTATGCTGTTTCATATCGAACATTTATTGCGCACATACGGTATTTTGCCTTGAAGATTGAAAACGTAAAAAATTTGGTGTTCAATCTCGATTCTCAAGTTTTTTGACGAGCCCAACTTTTATGGGCAGGCAAACCCGCTGTCAAAATACAGTGCTTGGAAGCCTGGAATAAATTCCGAGGGGGTATGGTTAAGTTGTATTGGATTATCAGAGTCCTCCCTCATTTAGCTGTCGTGGTTTCGGTTCTGTGATTCGATAGAGGAACGTTAGCCTGTTCGAGTACGTATGTCTTGGAACTGACAGCAAAAATATAAGAACTGTGGTACGACTTTATTCATATTTCATTGGTTGGTCTTCACATTTGTGTAAACTAAAAAACGTGGAATGTTTTAAAATACGAAGTGGTTGTTCTTTTAAGATTAATGAATTTTATACCTGTGTTCAAGTCACATAAAAGCGGCAATTTCTTAATCGTTAATTATTTTCGTAATTACCAGTGCATTTTCTGCATAACTGCGTTGAGAAGTGTAAATGGAATAGAAAAATTTTATGAAATTGAAATGGGTATTGGTCAGGATGATGCAAAGCTTCTGATAATGCTAATGAATACCATTTAAACGATCAGACCTTTACAGATGGATTGTGGGAAATGTAACACCTGTCATTTACTGTGGGAGGGCGTTGGGGGAGGCGGATGTTTGGATTCTGTGAGAGGAGCGAGGAAGGGGCGGGGGGGAGCGTAGGTGAGGCGAGACCCGAATGTATAATGAAAGGCCCAGGTGACTGATTGATGTATTGTCTCTCTGCCTCGCAGAATTCGGTTTCGTGTACAAACTCGGCCGCGAACATTTTATAGGAATAGCCTCTGTGATTGGTGCTTGACAACACCTTTTGGCAATTGGCTTGACATGCTGGTGCTGTCCCGTGCTTTGAATAGTTCCTGAAGGTTGTTTGTGATGTCCTTTTTCCTTACGTTGTAGTAAACAATTATTGGGTCGATACTTCCTGTTTCTCTCTCTCTCTCTCATGTGAAAACGAGTGATATTCATATCTTTGGTGACTAGAATTCTAGGCTAATCCTTCCCAATAACTGGTTTGTTTTATCGTCTTACTGTCCGCCCCTTCATATATCGTGCTCAATTCACCTCGTATCTTGCTCATATTTTAGTCTCTCTTAGATATTACGACTTAATCGTCGCAACGAAATTAATTAGCGCACCCTAGATCTAGCATACCTTCTTCAACTCTCTCTCTCTCTCTCTCTCTCTCTCTCTCACACACACACACACACACACACACACACACACACACACACACACACACACACACATACATCGGTCAAATAGACCTTTTCATGACTACAGTTCCTCAAAGATCACTCTTATATCTTTTCGCCAATTATTAATTTTCCCACACCCATCGTATCTTAACGTTTCATAAATTCTGAAGTCTTATCTCATGGTCGTATCGACATATTTCATATTCTTGAAATTTCACATTCACACACCCAAGCACTCTGGTATATCTCGACATTTCGTACCTTTTCACCCCTCCCCCATATACTCATTGCTTTCTTCGAGACTCAGTAGTAACTACCAATATACTGACAATTCTGTCCCGTTAAATAATTAAACCTGGTTCGTGAATTTTAAAGCAAAATTCATGGGTTTTTATGTACCATGACACAAATCTACTAGTGTATCTCTTTGCTGTTCAGAATCTGGAGGTCCACACCAGGCTACGTAATCCCTTGCACGTCTTACCACACTTACTGGCAGCTATGCAGCAAGAGCCCGTGCTGGCATAGGGCTAGCTTAAATCTGAAAGAAGATGCTTGAAGACCTCTTTTGCGCTAACCCGACTCATGAAGTGTGATCTATATCGCAGGAAGTTAAGTGTTTGGGTAAAAGGCTCCCAGACAGAAGAATCTGGAGGTGGATGACTAGAGAGAGGTGGAGTGCGAAGAGGCTTGCTTGACGGGCGTAATTTTCGCGCGCACGTGCTCTTTCATTTCGTAGTTTTCTTTTAACCTTTTATATTTGTATACAGTCATATTTAGCTTATGTTACTTTTATTCTTAATGTATCTATAACTTTCGCAAGTTCTTTATTTTTTCGGTTATTCAGTTTCGTCATAATGGGAACAGTGAATTTCAGGAAGCTTTTGTTGCCGCTGTACAAAAAGCTGCGTATGACCAATTGAATAAGAATGAGAATTAGTACTGGATGTGCGAGATGGAAAATGGAAGCACTCGGGAATAGTCGGTCCATATTTATTTATTTTAAATGGGGTGGAACGTGAGAACATAAAAAAAACTGTTGTTGGATAGAAGAGCGGAGAGATTTTTTAAACCACGCAATACTTGGAGCGAATTTTAACTGTTTCCGTTGCAATTTTAAGGTTCCCAGAATTTTGTATTTCGTCAAGAATCGAGTTTGACTTGAGGGTAATGTACATTTTGCTAGTTGTAAGCTAAGTGTGATGTTGAACTCCGATTAAATGTTCACTGTATAAGGATAGAACTAAAGATAAATAAGTAGCTGATTACAGCTTACCAGCGTTTTTGCCTCGTTCCTTCGTGCAATACTAATAACAAAACTACGTGTCATAGATCGTATTGGACTAAATATATGATGTTATTGTATTGCAGCTGTCAGGAAACTATTAATATCGTTATAATTGAAAAATGTATACAAGGGACCATTCATATTTGGACCGGACCGACCATTATAGTGGGAAAAAATAATCCAGAAATCGCGCCCAGCTAAAAAGGGGGAAATGACAAAAGGCAGTCATTTTTTCCTTTTCTTACCACGTTTGCTACGCATGGTCTGCTGTGTTAAGATTGAAAAAAAAATCAGTGGAAACGTTGACAGCACAAGTATTCGGTGTTCCACATGTGGATCCTGGTGCCACCATCTTGAAAATCCCTGCCACCCCGTGCAGTCGAACCCCCACCCTCTTTGGCGTACGCACTGGGGATTGGCGTTACCCTTGCAAAATCGCTTGATTCTCTTTGTCAGAAGAAAATGATCCGTTTGCTTTATTTGCCCAGGAGGTTTTGAGGGAAGAGAAGAAGGGTGGATAACGGCGATAATGATAGCCTTGAGGGAGACGGAGGGCGAAAGGTAAAGGGAAAAAAATAAAAGCGGGTGTTGGTACCTTTGGTTATGACCGAGAGAGAGAGAGAGAGAGAGAGAGAGAGAGAGAGAGAGAGAGACGTCGGTTTGCATTCAGGAGACGAACCAAATGTGAATTTAGATGGCTGGGTAAGGGAGGGATGAGGTGGCGGCGTTAAAAGGGGTCAGGGGAGGGCGAGGAGAGGGAGGGGGTCAATATAGTTGTAAGCGAAGCACACTTTATAAATTGACACCATTCAAACTCGACGATAAATCACCACGTAGTTCTCACGGTGGACGCGGTCATATGGTCTAGCGCTCATGGGATGCGAATGGGAAAACCGGCCTTGTAGATCATGATTGAGCACCGGGGATCATATGACCGACGTTATTATGGTAATGTCAGTGATACACTTCAACTCTATGGGGAAGCAGCCCATGGGGGGTCTGAAAATGGGGTTGGCTGGGGGAAGGAGGTGGGACGATCGAATATAATTTCGTCATTAATCTCATGCCACCATTGCTAGTGCCGCTTAACTGCTTTTAATAATCATGATTTTTTTTAAAGTAATTGATTTGTCACCATAATTCAAAGTAGATGTACGGCATTGCGGTACTGCGCCCGATATCGGCAAGAACAAAACCGAACGAAGAGTTTGAAAGCTTTGGTGTCTCAACTTAAAAGTTCAGTGTTTAACTTGGCCTACTTATAAGTTTATTATTGATGATTTTAAATATTAAGGGGAATAAGAAGTTGATGAACATATGACACTATCCCCACTGAAGTTAATTCTAAAATGTCAGATTGCACTCTTAAGTCTTAAAATTGTGAAATAGAGTTCAGTTTGCATTACGTTCTCGTCCTCCATCTGAGCGGGAAATATGAAAAGGATCCTTGAGGGGATGACTCCCGAAAGTGTTCACTAGTTTTCAACGGTCTGTTGGGATGAGGTGGCTGCGCCCATGCTCTTGTAAATCTTGATTGCACCACGCTCAACTTACCGGTAGGTACATATTACCGCTAGGTACATATTTTGTGCTTAAGTCAGCAGAGCATGATTACATTTAAACAGAGCGCCCATGGCGTTCCAGTTCTCTGGGGAATCGAATCCGGGACCTTTGACTGGTAAGATGAACGTCCTTGTCTGTGGACTACGAGTAGGTTCGAATGGAGTGGAATATAAAAGTAGACCAAAGGCCAAGCGCTGGGATCTATGAGGTCATTCAGCGCTGAAAGGAAATTGAGAGTAGAAAGGTTTGAAAGGTGTAACAAGAGGAATACCTCTCACTGCACTATGAAACAATTTTTAGGAACGGATGGAAAGTAAGGTGGAAGTACTATAAAAGGAACGAAAGGGGTTGCAGTTAGGGGCCGATGGCACGCTGCAAAGAACCTTAAGTAATGCGTACAGTGCACCTCACTTTCATACAGTGCACTGACGGCATTAACCCCCTACGGCAGTATGAGTTGGTTGATTTAGTTCAAGCTGGCTAATGCCAGAACGCCATCTTGCCCTGGCAAGTACGGTAAGGTATGAATGATGCCTAGTGTGGCCCTTCGAACTCGTTACAAAATAGAGACTGCAGTGGATGTATATATGAATATAAAGATAGAGTGACAGGTTCGAAGCCAGTCAAACGTGTAAGGGATATTGTGGAACGCCAGTTTTATTTTTAGAATCGATCGTGTTCTCCCTTGGTTGAAACAATCTTTTCAAGTTCACGTACAGTGCATATTCTGCCAACTGTTTTGTGTATGGAGAATGTATAGCTGTAGGAGGAGCAAAGGTATATTTGAATTCAGATTATCTAGGAACTTTCAGTTGTGTATTTGCTGTGGACTAGAGTAGTTCCTAATCACTTGTTTGCCTCACTGCTCGTTTGCGACTTTTGTCAATTCTTCAAATTACCATAACAACACTGCAAATATTTTAATCCTGTTTCAGCGGCGTTAAACCCTGATAATTGGAATGTGGCACATACAGGAACTCGAATAGATACAAAAACATACTAATGCGCGTGTGGAGAGCGTGTGTAGTCAGCGTCCATAGCTGTCGGAGCAATTGTGTAACTAATTAGGAATGAAAAATGCATGCCTGATGAGAAACACGAAAACAACAGTAGATAATGAATGACAGGAAGTAATGACCCCGATAGTTAGGACAACAGAGTCTATATCATTTCCAGTTCTGTTGTGGATGACATCATAAATCGTACCGTTCTGTATTTGAAGTGCGCTCGTATTTTGAGTCTTGAATTAGCAGCCTCTGTAGGTTAGGCGATTTTGTTGCCATGCTGCTCTCTCTCTCTCTCTCTCTCTCTCTCTCTCTCTCTCTCTCTCTCTCTCTCTCTCTCATGTCTTTGTACTATTCTAATTTTTTTATAAATCTTCCGCATAGTTACATCGGCTTAGAAGAGAAACAGTTTCAGTTTAGATTTTCGTTGGCTTCTATAGTTACAGAAGCGTAGTTTCTGCGCTCTTCGTCTGCATTATTCGCGCTAGGGCACGGGGTCTCACAGCTTGAATACACACGCTGCATTGTTGGTAGCACATATGAAGGGTGGAAAACTTCACAATGGAATAGCAATTTATAAAAATGACATATTGAAAGGTGGCCGAAGTAATTGGGGACGGATGGGGAGACACAGTGGGGGGTGCCAGTGGAAGAGAGTAAAGGTCGGGAGGGAGCGTGAAGGCAAAAAGACAAACGAACGGACGGAAAATTCAAGAAATGAAGTGCAGGGTTAGAAGAGAGAGAGAAAAAAACTGGTGCTGTGTTAAACTCAGTGCCTTCAACGTCAAACAGTTTTTCTGATCTCGGAACAATCGATGGAGAACTACAGTAGGTTTCATAATTACTTCATGGACTCGCCTTCTCTCCCTAGCATAGCTCGGGCGTACAAAGTAGTGCATATAAAAAAAGATTGCGATTTGATGCAATCACAGTTTGTTGTAAAAGAAAAAACCTTTAGAGGACATAGAAAACAAAAATTGAAATTTAGATTTAACCTTTGACGTCAATTCTGTCCTTCTGTATGTTTAGCGGAGAAAAAAAATTGACTATGCCCTCGAAGCAATGGTAAATAACGTCCTTGATTTTGAATTTCAGATTCACAGATGTATCTTATTAGAAACGTCAAAAGTCAAGTTACAGCTGTCAAAATAAAAAATGTGAGAGACATGAAAATATTCACAGGTTTCAGTACACACTCCAAAAACAAAATAGAAAGTGCAGCATTTGAAAGTGGAAAATGTATTTCGGGTTTTGAAAGAGAAGATAAGTGTTAGTCGTGAAGCAGTAGTTTGAGTGGACCGGTTAGTGTCAATATATTACCTTCAAATAAACTTTTTAACCAATTCACGTTTTTTCTTACATTATCAATGTATTTCGAAATAGAATTACTTCCATATTGTATTACTGTATCAGATTTCATAGATTTTTATACATTTTCGAATTTTGAGCATTAGTATAAGTATGGTAATGACCCGGCTGTGCTAGTGCTAATTCATCATAAATTAAATTAAAAAAGACTAACTGTTCCGTTTCCGTGTGGCTTTAATTTATATACTTTATCAAATCCTTTATAATTAGATAGGGTTTATGTGGTGTAAATTCAAGTCAAACTGAATTTTGTCTGATTATTTTGTTGCCGGAGTGGTATCATACAATTCTCGTTGCAAAGATATATGGCCCAGTTGTTTATTTTGGGCATTAGCGATGGGCATTAATTAGCCCAACAACGAGTAGTTACAAACAGTAAACATTTATCACGTATGTCATTCCTGTGATACGAAGTACCGTTAGTTAGACGGATGATTGCGCCCCCCTCTCTCTCTCTGCGTTGTTGCGATGCCGTTAAATACCACCCTCCTCCCCTTCCTGCGCAATTACACTCTCACAAACACATCGTGTTAGTTAGGAGAATAATTATGAAAGCGGTAATATTGCATGTCATGAAGAAACTTAATCTTTGTTTCACGAAGCATAATTACACGTATAAGTTTCTTCTAAATAGCAATTTTAGCTTGACTCATTTCCAGGTATATAAGTTTCTTTTAAATAGCAATTTTAGCTTGACTCATTTCCAAGTATAGGGTGTTTCTTAAAAACCATGTCATATATATAAATAGAATAATAATTTCGAACCACTCGCGCATCCATGCAACTGATTCAACGTACACTGTGTCATAGAAAAGGCAAACTTGCATATATGTATACCGTATGCAGGGTTTGTTACCGCCGTCAGTGAAATTGAGCGACAGTGATTCTGATTAGTACTTGGATGGGTGACCCGACTTTAACACTGTTGAGACTATCAACCTCATTTCTGTTGTAAAAGAATAAAACCTCAGGAGCGAATATTGTGAATATTGTTTAAACATGAAAAATTTGTTGCTTGGAGACTTAAGGACATTCTCTTTGAAGAAACTACGATCTAAGGCTATAAAAGGAAATGTTACTTTTGCGGGGTGTGCTCTGGAACGTTGTTTTTTTCCCAACGGCCAAACAAGATTCACTCGTAAAACATTATTCTGATTTGCACAACTAATGGAAATTTCAGTTCCCCACAATTTCTTAAACTGGTGCTTCATCTTGGAAGATTTTAACCCTTTTAATTTAGGATGGTCTGGTCAAGATGCATGATGCTTTGGGTACACAGTATGATTTTTACTCATGTTTCATAGCAGTTTAATTAAAGTACGGAAGATGTTATTTTTTGCATACAAGAAATATATGACTAACAGCAAAGGAAGTAAAACTTAACATGAAAAACATTCGAAGACTGAAAATGGGTATGTTACTGAACTAATGGTATTTACCACTTCCTTAAAACAAACATACGACCTCTCTTCTTGGACTTTATAATGAAGGGGAAACGAACGCAAGAGAGACACGCATATTCATTACAGCCTCCCCATGAGATAAATCAACTGCCTCATAACATACGGCTTTTTGCTCCTTTGTATATTGCCCTCTTGTCCATTACGGAAACGCTTTTCGATTGATGATTCTCTCTAGCAGCAGTTTATTGTTTAACTCTCCCCACCCCTACTTCTGTTTGCTAAGGCTTCTCTTAATGGGAGGTGGAAGAAAAAGCGAAGGGTCTACAATGTTTGTTGCCTTCTCAAATTTAATGTACCTTTCATCTTGCAGTTGCAGTACGCTAGGAGTATGTCGGAAATCGTGAATTAAAATATTTTCTGTTTGGATCTAGGAGTCTATTTCTGGTTGTTTACATTATATTTATACAGTAACGGTACTTATAGATGTATATATGATAGAAATCTTGTAATGTTTTCTGTAATGTATTTACAGTCTCTAACATTGTTCATTAATTTTTCTTTTCCAGGTCTGGCGGTTCGAACGCCCTCCATAAGCTGGATCACGAAAGAGCAAGTGGTTGACATCGGTTCCAGTATCCAGCTGGAATGTTCGGTGCAGTATGCACAGGATTACCCTGTTCTTTGGGTCAAGAGAGGGAGTGGCGGTGTGCAGGATCTTCCCATCTCATCAGGTCCTTCGCTTATCCTCAGGGACTCTAGATACGCTCTCAGACACGACGAAGGGTCCGCTACCTACATTCTACAGGTATGAGAGGGTACTAATAGTTTTCAAAGGTTTGATTTGATAAATGAAAATTTGGCTATGAAGCCAAGCACTTGGGCACTTTCATCCAGTCAGTGCTGAAGACAGTGAAAAGAGAAATGGGATTGGTAGGACAGCAAGTTGGGAGAGAAAAGTGGGAACAGAGGCAAGTAAAAAGGCTAGAAAGTTGGTAGTGTTGGGCGCCGAAGGAATGCTGTAAACATTCATTAATGCCAACAGTGCACCGTGTGAGATGCACTGATGGTACCCCCTCTCTCCCAAATGTTTCCAAAGGTGAATCATTTAAATGTTTTGTTTCTGATAGACTCTGCAGAATGGTTTTGTTCACTCAAATGTAATAGTCTGAAAGTGGTTTTGTAAGGGACCACATGGCGGTCCTACTGGCACACGTGCATGTGAGTCAGCCATTAGACAAAACAAGACAAAGCATCCCGCTTTCTATCTCTCCCTCCCATGGGTCAGCGGCGATCGCTCGAAGGAACTCAACTTCTACCATACAATATTCCTGTCTATTTCTCTCTAACCATTGTTGTCTCAATTCATGTACAATCACCACTACTTGCGTTGCCATGCAAGCATTTCCGATCATGTACTCATAATGTTCCACCGAATCTTCTGTATCAAACTCTATGTATGTTTCTGTTTGTGAAGATGCCAAACGTCTCGCCATTTCACATATATTATGCTACTACATTGTATTTATTAATGTCTCGAATCTCGTGCAAATGTCCATATGTGGAATTTCCTGGCCTTTCCATTGATATATGTTTTATCATTGTACGTTTATTATGTCTCTCACAGTCGCCATCTGTTTGTCTGTCGACAAGTACAGATGTCCAAAACATAATCTGTTTTGCCTTGTCCGTGTGTAGAAACTACATTGCAGCTCGCACCAGCCAATAACAACTTCAAAGATTCTGTACGTTCATTCAGTAAGGAACCACCAATAAACTAGACAACACCCAGCCAGTATGTCACTCAATACCTTCCTTACACTGGTTACCATACTCCCCCCCCTCAAGCAAGGCCCTGATAGCAGAAATTGTTTTGCTGACAATTTGAATGGGCGCGAAGGGCTTGGGCTTTGGGCGGGCAGCAGACTGAAGGGCGACACTGGTCAGGAGGAACTCGAGGAGGACGGCAGTGGGTTGAAGGATGACATCGGCTGATCCTTCGGCAGCCAGCTCGAGGGGGACGGCAGCAGGCTGAAGGATGACGTCAGCTGATCCTTCAGTAGCCAGCTCGAGGGGGATGGCAGCAAGCTGAAGGATGACGTCGGCTGGTCCTTCGTTGGTCAGCTCGCCCAGTACGAGTTCGGGGGCGGTGTCAGGCTTCCTGGAGGAGGCGTCCAGGGCTCCGGTGGTGGGGTGGGTCATCAGAGGGTCGGACATCTACTGAAGGCTCGGGAACGCCGGAAGACTGAGTTGAGGAGGCGGCGAAGGGTTCGTTGGCGCGTGGGTCGTCATCGTGGGTCGATCATTCCTTCCAGGTCACCCAGGGTCACCAGTGTAAGGAAGGTGTTGAGTGACATACTGGGTGGGTGTTGTCTAGTTTATTGCTGGTTCCTTAATGAATGAATGTACAGTTGTTGTTGTTTTAGATTTAGCTGGCCTTGTGCCAGCAATGGCTCTTCTTCTAGAGCAGCCCGAACTAAACATGATGATGAGTCTGTGAGATGGGTAGGTTAATCGAAAACAAATTATGATGAAAGTGATTTTGGTGGGGGTGAAATTTTGAAACGTGAAAAGGTTTAAAAGGCAAGGTTGCAACCTCTTTGAACCCTAAGGTACCCATCAGATGAGGATAAAAGATTCGATAGCAGTGAGTGTTGGCAACGGGAGAGGCCAACAGATGGAAAAAGAAGAATTGAATAGTAGGCAAAGGTAGCTAGTACATACTAGTTCGTGGTGATCCAAAATATTCCTTGTCCAGTCCTAATTCTTGTGTCTGTATGTGTTTTGTGTATTTGTTGGGTGTTGATTGTGATGGATGGAATGATTGTACAGGGGTGATTTCTAAAGTCAATGGTTAGAGGAATATTGAATGGTATGGATTTTTATTTGTTGTCTGGGTCGAGTTTGTTGAGTCTGATTTAAGAATAGGAAGGAGGGTGGGTGGTTTAAGGTATGGATTCTTTAGAGTTATCTTGGTGGTGGGTAGGAGCATAGGAAGCCTGCAAATTCATGGATGTTTGTCAGAAATGTGCTTTATCTGGGTAGCTGTTTTTCATTACCTTCATAACTTGTTTTAGCTGTTCTGTTTCTGTACAGTTAAGACCACTATTTTCTTGGGTTCTTCTGGGATTGTTTCACAGTAACCCTGCATAAACAAAAAAGGTTGAGGATTGTCTAATTCTTTGCCATGTGCACATGATCTAGCCTCATTCGATGGATTATGACTGCTAGGGCCCGTGACATGTCTTTGGTTATATTGTCTTGGTTTTAGGTTTACATTTTATGTACCATTTGGCGAATTTGAGCCACTGGGTCAGCTCTTCTGACTTTGCTTTCTTCTTGTAGTTGGCAATAATTGCTGCCTTGTTTTTCAGTTGTGTGAGTGAGGGGCTGATTTGAACAAACGTTGGTGTGAAGTTAACCCACTTTTTCTAGAGAATCTGCTTCTTCATTTCTTGAACGATCCTTCAGCTCGGAATCAGTTTAATGTTATTTCCCTGTTCCTGTTTTGGTGGTGGCTTGCAATTGCCCATGGATTTTGATAGAAGTCTGATATTTTCCTTTACTTTTCCTTTTTTATATTTGTTTGCTCCTTTTGGAACACAAGTATGATATTTTAAAAAATTTTACAGTTCTACTGCTGATTCAGTCTTCTAGAGCTTTTGCAATGGCAATTAGTTCAGGCTTTGTAGGTTAAGGAATAATTGTCAGAGGGCGTTTAGCATCCTTTGAGGGTTGTTTTACTCCTGCTGCTGCTGCCGGGATGCTGAGATCTACTGATCCATCTGTAAAATATTCATTTGTCTGCAGTTTTCCTGATTGCCTCTTGGGCTGCAAGCCTTTTCTGTAGCAGTGCTGCTTTTTTGCTTTAAAGGACTGTAAAGTTTATTTTGAAAATTCAGGCTCCCAGGGTTTGTTCTCTGTACTCTGACAGTATGTTCCTTGATTGTGTAGCTTATTCTCATCCCTAAAAATATCCTTATTCCTGCTTAGGATATCCAGCAAAGTGATGGAGGTCTAGTTCCTCATGAAGCTCAATGTTTTTCTTGATTTCTCTCTTGAATCACAGCAGTTTCAAACTCCTTTCAAGGTTTTTCGCATAACTGGATGGTGTTTCTCTGAGTCTATTCTGTTACTTAGAGTATTTTAAGTTTGTTTCGTTTCTCATTGTCACACAAGTTAATTTTCCAAAACACCTGTGAAAAGTCTTAATGCGTGGCATTGTTTTGGATTACTTCAACACGAAAGCTTTTTGTTCTGTGTTTGTGACAAGTAAGGACAGGTGCTGCATCAATAGTTGATTTTTTTAAATGTCTTCGCAGTTCACTGTAAAGGAAATTCTGATCATGAAAAGACTGCTCCTTGGTTTTAGAGAACCTGACACTTCTCAATGCATTTTGCCTGCATTTGATTTTTGCTGAAGTGTTTCAGGTGCTTTGGAAGCGATAGGAGAGAGTTGTTTGTTGATATTTGGCCTAACAAAAATTTTCTACCCATTCGATGGTTTGAATATTGTATTTCTAAAATTATCTGAAAATGTTTAATTGCCATTGTTTTGTTTTTGATGTAATGATTTTCTCCCAAGCTTTAGACAGCTATTCTCAATTTCGTGTTATAACATTTAATATTTTTAGACCTGTTCTACTTAGCAAAATCATTCTTAAATGGTTTTTTTGTCCGCTCTGGTAGTTTGATTGTTGTTTCCATTATTCCTTTGAAGATTTTGGGATTAATAACCCTCCCAACCACCAGTCATCCATTTTCATATGGTGCTAAAATCAAGATTGCTAAAGGTGACTCTTGGCAATGTGTTATTTTACATTTCACCTTTGACGATTGCTAACAGGTTTATATTAAGGAAATGTCCAATCAAGTGATATAAGGAGATCGAATCATGTTACGTTTGACCTAGAAATTTCTATGAAAGAAAAGACTACCGTTGACTTTCTGTTGTTTATTGTTTTCCATAATCTGCTAATGCATTGTAATTAAACATATTCCTTTTTGTTCTTGAGAAGTAGTTGATGTACTGGTCCTTGTTTTCTGCTATTTGGGGAATTTTAATATCATTCTATTTGCAGTCTTTTGAATATGTGCAGCTGGTGAGAGAAATGGGCCTAAGTAATGAACTGTTAGGTTTGAACACGTCTGTTTTGTTGACCATTGTAAAACAAGGGTCTGACTTGCTCATGTATGTTCTGTTGATTATGTGCAGATGCCTCCACACTGCATGTCCCAGTTTTCAAAATGCTGTAAATGGCAAACTGTCTGATCCTGGAGCTACTGTTTTTCCTTTTGGAGAACTTTGTTAGTTTTCCATTCATTGTTAGTAGTGTTTATATATGAATTATGCAAGCTCATTTTACTTGATACTAACCATCTCCCTGGTTCTAGAAAAAACCTTCCTTTTTATTCCACAGGTGGCAGATGTGCCACACTGGTCCTTTGAATCAAAATGGGATAAGTCTGTTAAAAACTTTTGTTGTCATTAGGATGATGTTCTTGTGGTGGTTCTCAATTTTGATAGTCTGTTGAACCAATCACTAATATTTTCGAGACTATTGGGGTTAACTTGATATATTGTGGGTGTCAATAAAAGATTTTTTTACTTTCTGGCAAAAGTTTGAGTGTATGATTCAAACTAGTAAAATAGCTTAAGACAGCACAATAGTTTCATCTGTCTTTCTCACTAAATCTTCCCCATTCCATTTACAGTATAATTCATTCTGTTTTTCTTGAGGTCTGTAGTACCAGCTGTCTTTGTGGGGTTTTGTTTATCCTGCTTCTGCTGGTGGTATGCATTTGCTGACATCTCCTGGAGAAGAGAAAACAATGTCCTTCTTCCCACAGTTGGATCATGTTTTGGGGTGGATCTTGCAACTGTTAGGATGAACTTGAGACAAGTAACTTTTCAAATACCAAAAGTTGGCCAGATCTGGTCTTTCAACCTGCTCAATGAAAAATGTTTTTCTTTTTATCCTTATGTTATTTCTGTAAAATTATCCAAAGATACTTTTAGAAATAATTGGGTTAATTGCTTTTTACATTTACTTGTAGATTCTTGGCTACCAGTACCTCAAAAAGTTTTCATTCATGACCACATTTATTTTTTGTTATTGATGTTATATCCTAGAGCTTCAAGCTTTTGTGAAATTCTTCCAGCTGACAGATTTATGTGTCTGCCTGCTACTATTTTAGTTATGTTGCTGGTTTTGTGTTGACACTAGTGATTAATCAGACTTGGCTGCTATCCCAAGCTTTTTTTGCTTAACTCAAAAGGTTTTCATTCAAAGGTTCTGAAAGAACAATAATAACAATAACTAACAATGATAGAGAATTTGTAGTCTTATAATTACAATAAGTTTATAATCCCAAATTGACCATAAAGAATAAATTTTTGTTTGTTCAAAATCTATTTCTGGAGTTGTTACCGTGTCTGGTGAAAAAGTCCATTCAGCATTATTTCTAGGTAAGACAAGGCAAAACAGAGATTGTTTCGAAATGCTGGAGTTCCTCGACCCCAAACAGATCCATTGGTGGAGACATAATAAACGAAAATGATAAAACATAAATCAATGGAAAGATCCTAGAAATCCCATATGGACATTTGCATAGGGAGATTCGAGACAAACCCATGCACCAATGCAGACAGCATATGTGAAATGGCAGACGTTTTGGCGTCTTCCAAACAGAAACATACATCACCAGAATGAAGATTTGGGAGGACATGACACATGGTGCATGATTAGAATGACTTGTCCCTCTCAATGCAAGTAGTGGTTTTGTTCACAAATCCCTTTTTCTGGAATGGTTAGAGTCACAGGAAAATTAACAGAAATAATATCATTCTTAAACTAAAGAGATAATAATTCTACGGGAACAGAGACCGAGAAAAGGGAAATGCTTTGTCTTTGTCAATAGTAACAATAACAATAATGTACAAATAGAAACTGATGTTAGCTTAAAATTAATTCACAATTGAGAAAAATATACATAAACAAAATAACTATTAAATACCTGAAAACCTTATAATTTAAATGTCGTCATTTAAAAACCATATTTTAACTTGCATTTGCCGAAGTCAAGTGCAAGCCTGACTGAAATTGGCCATAACTGAAGTGGAGGAAAAAAAAAAAGAAAGGGATAATTTGGAACAACGTTCCCTGCTAAAATCCACTGAGAATGATATGCATCATTCATAAGGAGTTCAAATAGTGAAATTTGTAAATTAAAATTATCTTGACTTCCAACCGTGAATATTTTAAGTAAATCCGTGAAATCATCACTGGAATGAAATCTTCACCCAAGTTTTTTCATCACTCCAATAATTTTGATTGCTTCAAGTTAACCTGCTTGATAATCAAGTATCTGTTGAACTAAAGATCCACTTCAGTTAAATTCCCCCTGTTCCCTGATCTCGAGAGGCCCAGAAACATGTACTGAACGATCCTGTCAAATCACCCTCAAAGTATGAACTGGGCATTCTTGACAGTGTCTTGAGGCAGGGGGATTTTCATCCACCCTACCAACTTACTGTCACTCTGGATCTTCATTTTGTTTGCCAGGAATCGGGTTTGGAACACAAAACCTATTTGAAAAAGGAAGTTCTACTGATGATTCAGGTATAAGATGTAGAATCCCTTTAATTATACAAGGCTAAAAGGTTAAGAACAACGTTTTCCTCAACAAGGAAAGGTAGGGGTTTGAAGACTGATTTATTTTTATTTATTTAGTTTCAACACGTCATTTAAAAACCAGGAACCCCCATCCCAGCACTTTTCTCATAAGTCAAATTCTGAAGTTAAATGGGCTCAAGGATTTTCCATAGCTCTTTTTTTCTTTAAATTCGTCACTTTGTTTTTAAAAGCTAATTACGTAAACACGTTTGTTGTGACACCAGTATGTCAGTGTAGCTTATTCTCATAGTAATAATATCGTGTATTCCAGATTAAGGATATCCAGGAAAGTGATGGAGGTGATTACATGTGCCAAGTCTTGATTGGCATAAACAACAGAATCACAGCCAACGTCAAACTCTTGGTACGAAGACCACCTGTCATTTCGGATAACTCAACCAGGTGAGCTAATGCAGTCTCATTTCTTGTTACTTCAAGCTACAGTATTTTAAGGTTTAGAAGCGTACCATTGTCTTACTTGATTAATTTTCCAAAACACACCGTAGAAAAACTGACAGCAATGCGTGGCTTAGTAATATTTCAGCCTCTCTCAAACACGAAAGCCTCGCCAGTCTCTCTCAAACACGAAGGCCTCACCATCAATAGCTATTTTTTAAAATGAGACTTCGCAGTTCACTGTAAAGGAAGTCAGATCATGAAAAAGACTGGTACTGGGAAGTTGTGACAACCTGACACCTCAACAATGCGAGGTTGACAACGATGTTAGGGTCCAGGTTGGGAGCTATTTCCTGAGGAGCTTGTTGCTGGAGCGATAGAGAACAAATTCTTCCTTGACCCGGATAGTTTTTTTTTTTAAGATGGCCGAACAGTATAACTTCCAGCGATGGTTTGAATATCAAATATTCTAAAAATTATCTGAAAATGAACACCATATAGTTGCACAAGTTCAAGATGTAATGGTGCCACTCTGTTCTTGATTT
Source organism: Macrobrachium rosenbergii (assembly GCF_040412425.1). Classification (NCBI taxonomy): domain Eukaryota; kingdom Metazoa; phylum Arthropoda; class Malacostraca; order Decapoda; family Palaemonidae; genus Macrobrachium; species Macrobrachium rosenbergii. The sequence continues at coordinate 1,284,247 of NC_089781.1, read as the reverse complement.
AGACCAGAAAATGCAATTTCCTGGTTAACTTTAAACTCGATTAGAACCTCCCTAATTTATGCAATGGATTCTTAAATGGTTTTTGTCCGCTCACCAGTCTTGTGTTGTCTCTTCTTCCTTTGGCAAATTTTTAATTAATAACCATCAAGCACCAGGTCATGCAAACCATATGGTGCTAAACCAAGATGCTAAACCCCTCTTGGCAATGTGTTATTTTACATTTCACCCTCGATTGGTAATTTGTTTATATTAAGGAAATATGAAATCAAGTGATATAAGGACTGACTCGAATCATGTTACAGTTGACCAAGGCCGGATTTCTTGAAATGAACAAAGTACCTTGTACTTTTACTGATATTTGCTTGTTTTCATAACTCTAATGTATCTGTAATTAAACAGGTCTGTCATGTTCTTGAACTGAAGGGAGGCATACGTGATCATTGGATCTCTGCTATTTGGGAATTGAAATATCTGTGCTATTTGGTTGGTAGTTGAATATGTGCCGTTTGGTGCAGCTGGATAATCTAATGAACTGTTAGGTTGACACACGTCTGAAGTTGACCAAGTAAAACAAGGGCTCGAGGCATACGCCGTGCCACAGCCTCCACACCACATTCTTGAGTGTCCAAAAAATCCCTTGTAAATGGCAAACTGTCTTGAGACGAGTTACTGAATAGTTTTGTACAGAACGTAGTTTTCCATTCAGCTGTTAGTAGTGTTTATATATATAATTATGCAAGTATTTTACTCACACTAACATCAGGTTTCTAAAAAAAAAGTTCATTTTTATTCCACAAGGTATGGTACACTACACAATAACTTGAATCAAGGGATAATGAATCGCTAAAAACTTTCGTTGTCATTAGTATGGAATTTCTATATTATGGTTCTCAATTTTAGTTAGTCTTCTTGATAATCTTTTACTAATACTAAGGAGACTACTCTTAACTTGATATATTGTGGGTGTCAATAAAAGATTTTTTGTTTGCTGGCAAAAGTTGAGTGTATGTAAAAACTAGTAAAATAGCTTGAAACTACAATAGTTTCATAGTCTTTACACTAAATCTTCCCCATTCCATTTACAGTATAATACTTCTGTTTTTCATTTCAGGTCTTGTCAGCCAGCAACTCCAGCCTAAAGTGAAACTATCCTGCTAGCCCAGGGACAGAATGGTCCCATTCCAGACATCTCCTGGAGAAGAGAAAACAATGCTATTCTTCCCACAGGGGGATCAATTTATAGGTAAGATAGCAACTGTTAGGATGAAGTTGAGACAAGTAACTTACTAGGTCAAAATACAGACAAAATTCTTTCTTGTAAGTCAATGAAAAATGTTTTTCTACTTAAGCACGGTATCTGTAAAATTATCCAAGATATTTTTAGAAATAATTGGCGTTAGATTGCTTTTACATTTACTATGTTACTAGGCTACCAGTACCCCAAAAGTTTTCATTCATGACCACATTTATTTTTTTGTTATAATTCTTATATCCTAGAGCTTCTTGAAGCTTTTGTGTATACATCCAGCTGACTACACATTCTTCTGTCAATACTATTTTAGTTAATACGTCTAGGTTTTGTGTTGAACTAGATTAATCAGACTTGGCTGCTATCCCAAGCTTTACTTAACTCAAAATTACATTCATTCTGAAAGAACAATAATAACAATAACTAACAGTGATAGAGAATATTGTGCTAATGGACAATAATTTATATAATTACAAATACTATTATATAAAGAATAAAAGTATTACCAGTTCATACAGTACATGAAGTTGTTGGAAGAATAATCCCATGTTCACAAAAGTATGAAATGTTCAAAAAAGACAAACCTTTATGGAGAAATACTATCACATTCTTCCCCGCTAGAAAGAAAAACATACTACTGAAAATTACATAGTGATATTATACTGTACATTATACAAGATTACTGAACATGATTCCTTAATCCCAGACATATCTGTCAGGAGCCTTTGATATTAGACTAGATCTTCTTAATACTGATGCTGGTGAGATCACTGCCTCCCCCACTTCAATCTCTGGAGGAAATTCAGCGCCTGTTTCTTGTTGTGATGATAGCTCTTGATTCTCAGCAATAGCAGTAGGTAGGATTTTTAGCAGTGACATTAGGAGAAGGATATACAACAAGGTCTTCAGGACATGGAGCCAAATTACAAATTGAGAGACTGTTGATTCATGTCCATCACGATGCCTAATGCGTATTAGCATACGTGGGATTATCATCCACGAGTTCGGCTTCATCCACTAATAGTTCATCCTCTCTGTATTGTTCACCACTAACAGCTTTAAAATTACTGTTTCTTCCTAACTTGTGAAGTTCTCTCAAAAACTCTTCTAAAGTCTCGCCAAGTTTTTGCTGTTGTGTTGCAAATAAATGTCTAGCAAAGATTTCGTTAGGCATCTTGACATAAATCTTTTCCAATGTGGCAAAAGCGGTGTCATAGTCATTGCATTCTTCAATATACTCATAGACAGAACCCTGGCAAACTGTGTTACTCATACAAAGTTTATCAGGAACATTTTCACCACACTTGAATGAAGTTTGAGAAAGTCTGCCAGTGATGCCACACTCTTGCTGCTGTAGTGGAGCTTGGGTCTAGGTCCAGTTGAGAAGGCTTCAGTACTCCTTCCATTTTTGAGTTTAAGTAAATTGTGATGAACTAGGTTAATCAAACTTGGCTGCTATCCCAAGCTTTACTTCACTCAAAATTACATTCATTCTAAAAGAAGAACAATGCCAATCAATAACTAACAGTGATACAGAGAATATTATACATATACATATATAATTACAATAATCTATATACAAATTACAAATACTATTATAAAGAATAAAAATATTACCAGTTCATACAGTACATGAAGTTGTTGGAAGAATAAACCCTGTTCACAGAAGTATGAAATGTTCATAACATACTATCACAGGTTTGATTAGTGTTGTCTGTATATTCAGTGTCACCACTCTGTTGTTGTAATAAACTTCGATTCCTCATTTTGACCCTTTCCTCCCTTACCAGGCCAAAATGTTTTGATACCTCTTTAATGTAGAGATTAACTTATTAATGTAATTTCTCTGGCATTGTGACATCAAAAGGTCACTGGTGCCAATCAAAGCAGAGAAACTTGTCAATATGGTGAGTAGGATATAAGACATCTCCCAATCAGAGCAAAAGACTGATGTCATATAAGTTGGCAACAAAACAGTGAACATTTAAAAGTAAAGCACAACAAAATAGTTAAGTGTGGGCTTGCTCATTACATGTTTTATGCACTTTTTTGGCATAAACTTAAAAGTAGCTTTGCCCAGCTTACATTAGTGAGCCTTTAAATTGTCTACCCAAAAAATTTACATGGGAATTTATGACAAGGTATGCCTTCTTTGACAAAGGTATATTAGTTGAAGGTTATACAGTATTAAAAGTATGTTTATGCAATCTTGTCTTATTTAAGTACTTTTAGTGTTGTTCCCAAACTGTTTTATAGTACTGATTTTTAATGATAATGTTCTGAATTTGAATTTTAAGATTCCATCAAAATCTGTTATGATTCTTTTTTATTAACAGGGGGAACGTCCTTCAGATTGCTAATGTTCGCAAGGAGGATCGAGGTACTTACTACTGTATTGCAGAAAACCAGGTGGGACGAGGTGCTCGCAGGAACATTAATGTTGAAGTAGAGTTTGCCCCAGTTGTGACAGCTATTCGTCCTCGAGTATATCAGGTAAAAGAATTTCTGGTTAAGTTAATCTTGATGATTTAAAAACAAGTTAATCTTGATGGTTTAAAAACATAATTTAAAATTAAGTATTGTACTGTACTTAAGAATTATTTAGTTCTCCAGTATATTAGATAGGCCAGGCCTTTATGTAGGATAGTACTTATTAGAATCTGTTGCCACTGATAAACTACACTTATTACTCAGAGCTTAGAATATTTGTTTGTGATTTTGAAAATGGCAAATTATCTGTATAAAATGTGTTAATATCACATTTGCAATACCTTAGGCTCTCCAATATGACATGGATTTGGAGTGCCATGTAGAAGCTTATCCTCCAGCAGCCATCACTTGGATTCATAAGCAGGAGGCCTTAGTTAACAATCAGCATTATAGGTAAGGGCAGCCAACATTTTTTTCAATACTGTAAACTGTTTTTACAAGTTGGTTTTTTCATACAAGCCTTACTTCCATGCAAACATATTTCAAGATACAATAATAACAAACTCCATACTACATCATTCTGAAGCTTCATTTTTCTATGTTAACCTCAAGCATGGAGATAACAGGGAAGTGATGAGTGTACATTACTGTATATTAGGATTAGTGGGTTTGTATGGAAAATATGCTTTAATCTGTAAATACATTGCTTGTTCATTGCAAACCCATAATCATAAATAGCCTGGTTTACAGTATAGAAGGGAGGGCAAAAGTAGGAGATAGAAGTATGAAAAAACTTCCTGAATGGTCTCATTGGAGCCACTGTGTGGTAGAGCTAAAGTTGTTTCATCTGTCTCAAACTGGGAGCTTTCCATAAAACAATGGGCTGTTTAATAGTAGTATGGGGTCCCAAAGACATGTCACACCAACCATGAGGTACTCCAGTCCCATAAACGATTGATCAGTCCCAGTAAGTACACAAAAAAAAGTGGGTAAAATCTTTAAATTGTGTTCTGACATTGCTAAGTACCTGTTTTAAGGTCTGTGGACAGAGGAGGACCTTCAGCTACACATCCAGAGTCCTGGAATACCTGATGCTCTCCTAGCTTTGGTAAAATACCAAGGGTGTGCAATGTGTCACTTCAGTGTTGATAAGCAACAAAACTACTGCACTGGTATCTATCAACAAGCCAACAAGCAGGGTAGGAAAGTTTCCCTCCACCTCCACCAATTGACTATGCAGATACATGAGTGGGTGGTTTACCATGCTGCTGAGCTTTCAGTCACATACATTCAAAGCAGGAGGAATTTTCTGGCAAACCAGTTCAGGTACTAGGGACACGGTTAGAACATAGTGAATCCTTCATCTTCGCATGGAAGAAATGCTTTTCGGGACTTTGAAAAACACCAGTGATAAACTAATTCACCTCATGGCTAAACAGATGCCAGTGATTTAGGCACAATAGAGACACAGAAAACAATAATAGGGTGGAAGCAGTCAAAGCCACAAGTGCAATGCACTGTCCATAATGTAGGCACTGTAGGGGATGATGTGGAAATCACAGGCGTATCAGATGGTGGAGGAGGCAACACCAAAGACAAAGTCAAAGTTTAAAGGATTGCAATCAGCTAGTCCAGACATGAATTCATGACAGCCTTGGCTGGATATCGAAAATGAAAAATGCACCAGTCCAAATAATCTACATGAATCCATGACAGCCTTGGCTGGATATCGAAAATGAAAAATGCACCAGTCCAAATAATCTACAAAGAAAAATCAGCAGTCCTTCCAAAATCTACCACAGGCATAGGGATGGAGGAAAGACAAAAGAATGAAGGAAGACACTGGTGCAGACGAAGTTGGAAGACAAGCAGGTGGTACAAAGCCAGAAACTAAAGGAGAGGCAGTCAAGGATGCAGGAAAAAGGTCCCTCTTGAATGTGATAGGGCAGTCTCCTGAGGAAGGAGAACTTTGGAAGAGACAAGTCATCAAAAAGTGGAAACCAAAACGTCAGACAAAATATTTCACTTCCACCCCTTAGCACTAGTTTTGTTTCAAGGAGGAGATACCATGGACATGTAAGCATCAGACAAAGGAACTTCAACTTCAGAAACAAAAATCAAACTACCCAATGACAAAGTCTAAGGATGTATATGCAGAGGTAATTTTGAGCTTACACTTGTAAACCCTCCATTTGGTATAGGAAAACAATTATAGTCATTGGCTGTGGCCCGTGGGCCCTCCCCCCAACACACACACACACACACACACACACACACACACTGGGCAGTTCTTTGGGGAACATTGTTGCTCTCTACATGAAAGGCACTTTAAATGTAGGTCCTTATCTAAAGGGGATATGAAGGAACTGCAAGCATGGTCCCTCCAAACCCTCACAAATACGTGAGGCATAATGAAAATCACTACATACAGCCCCACAGGTATGCAAACAAAAGTAATGAGGAATTACTACAATTTACAAAAAGTGCAACATTTCATAAACATTTACTAAGCATGATTGAATTAAAGCCTCACAGGTGTTCAAACAAAAGTAAGGGGGAATTGATACAAATCAGAAAGTGCAAAATTTCAGAAACATTCACCAAGTATGATAGAATCAAACTAGCGTAGGTAAGTAAATGTAAAAAGTAGCACTGCAGTGAATAAAAGGTAATCTGTTACTGTGAGACAAAGAAAAATGGCATGACATCAGATTATGAAATTATTGAAATTAAATTTCAATAAATATATTACTGTAGAAATCTCATGACTGTTGTAACTACAGAGGAAGTTCAAAAATATAAAGTTCCAGCAATCTCAAGGTGCATATAAAGTTCAAGCAATCTCAAGGTGCACAGGAATGAGGTATAATACTGGATGAAGAAAGAAAAAGTTCTGACATAACATTCAGTGGTGTGACACTACTAGCCCAGAGGGCAAAGACACTCATAACTCTTAAAAATTCACCAATCGCCCTCAGAATAAAAAAGATAAAAGGTGCATGAACAAATGAGTAAATGAAAATTTTAATGGAATACTATACCAATTCAAAATATGCTCAACCAGGAAGAGCAACTAGGTTAAATCTACAGTACTCACAATGGAGCCATACAGAAAAATTAAACCTTGCAGGATGATTGGTAGTAGTCTTGGCAAGCACAGTGAGGTACCTTTCAGGATTTAATAAGTCAGTGCAGCTGGAGAGCTGTTTGTACAAAAGACTACTGAAGATTAATATGTTCATAATAAACAAATAGAGGTTGAGTACAGTATAAAGATACCCATAAATGCAAGTGTAAAGACATACTGTATGCAGTATTGTATCATGGTCAAATTTGATCCTTGCAATCTTGTACTGTAAAAACATTTCAATTTTCCAACTTTTACTATACAGTACTTTTAAAAACTAAAATAGTTAACCAAAATAGCCAGAACTTTAATAGTGTAACCCTTAATGCCACAGGACAGTGGAACTACAAAATTCATGTCTGAGCTTACAAATGACCCCCAACTTACCTGGGGCCTAGATTTGTAACCCTTAATACTGTATTAACTCTCCCTTGGCCAAGTTATTTTAGTGAAAAAATTACACCATTACTGCCCTTGGTGTTCAGCTATAGCTGACTGATCCAAAGTGACGCTTTATGAACTCTTGGAGTGGTGAGCAGTCAGTAGCACCAAAAATGTTTCCCTAGTACAGTATTGCTCTTGCTTTCGTTCTGCCTTACGACATGTGATACAGCACAACAGTACAATAGGCTTTAAAAGATTCTTCTCACTTTCTCCATTTTTCATTTAAGTGCTTGTTACCAAGTGACACAACACCTTCCTTCTTGCATGTAACTCAAGAGCTTTTTTTGGTGTTTATAGCCATAAACACAAACTGCAAAATAACAAGAGCCAATTCTGGTATAATTTCTCAAGAGCTCCAAGATAGTGTTGTTTTCTTGATTGAATTTATCCGTAAATTCCCAGGCTTGGCAAACACCTTGGTCTCTGAATCTAAAGCATAAACTCCCATGACTGTAGAATTTATTACTCATTTACTACTACTATATGTCCTTAGAATTAATTTTTAAGTACTGTAATGACTATTCATATCCAGTTGGTGGCAACATGATTTGACACATCAGATGCATCATTTGCTTATCTTCATTGAAAATAGTGGTTGCTATAATGTTTTCAATTTAATTAGCTCCTGGTTCCAATGAAGAACATAATTATTAAGGATATTAATCTTATCACTAGAGAGAAAGATTGAGTACCTTAGATATGACTTCAAGCAATGACTCAGATATGACAAATTTTTTAAGTAATTTGTATTTTCCCTACATTACAACCCTGAAGTCTTTACATATGGGATTTACTTTCAGCACATGAAGTATCTCCAGAGGGGAAGCGTGTAGTGACACTCCAAAGGAGATACCTGTCATCTAACCATAGGCTAAGTCCTGTCTCTCTTCTCCGAGAGAGGAAGGGAAGGAATGGGGAATCCCTGTCGAAGACCAGGACCCCTTCAGTGCAGCATTGAAGGGAATGAAGGAGATGCCGCCCATGAAGAACCAGGCTCTCTGGTGATGACAGGTGACCAAGAACGGCTTGCAACTGCCAAGCTGGTTGCCGCTGTCGTGACAAGGGCAACCATGCTGCTGTATGTTAGCCTCGCAGACACTTATTCTTGCTTGGGTGAAAGTTCAGATGTCCCAAGTCCATGCAACAACTCTCAGGCTGTGACCAAATCCAAGAAGTTGGACCTGTCCTAAAGATGCTGAGCATGAGAGCTCGCCGAGACCCATCAATCGTCGATATACATCAGGAGACGTACCTTGAACGAGCATGCACTGGTTAGAGCCAAGACAGAAGTCAAGAGAATACTTGGGTAGAGCTCTGAAGCTCACAACAGAGATAGTCAGGGAGCCATCTGTCTGAAGGAGTATGAAGTCTCCCTTGGAATGTAGCAGGGAAATTTGAGGAAGGATTGACAGGCGAGTACTGTATTCGGAATACTCATCCCTCAAGTTGGACTCCCTGATGGTTCAGTGTGTCAATTCTATCTTGAACAGTCTGTTGAAATAGGTCGGGGGGGGAGGATGCACAGATGCCCCCCCCCCAAATCACACAAACATGAGAGGAACCTGTACCCATACGTCCACGGAAATGTTATCGATGCCCTCTGCCCACCTGTGGAGGAAGAAATGCTCTTGGAAGAGCGATCCCGTTCGCCAGGGAACTCTCCAAGAGAAAGAAGAGAGAAGGCACTGCCCTGCAATGCCATGGAGATATTGATGATCTTGTTCCCAACAAAATGAATGGGGGAGCTGTAATAGACGTCCCATGGATGTCAGCCAATTGTCTAAATAATCGTGGTGGCAGGAGGGAAATGTTGTGTGAAGAGCAATCCATCCACTACATGAGTGTGCAGGGATTAAGAAGACTCCACATATACTTGACAAACTGCAGCAACGTCATGGTTGTGCAACATAATGGCCAAGGCAAAGCTTACTTCTGCCTACTTAAGCCCTACTCTTTCCTCCTCAGGTGTACAGCATGAAGCAAAGACATTGGCGTGCAAAACTGCACAGCCACATATCTGCCTTCCTTGGAGAGCGTATCTTCAGCTAATGCGTCTGGAAAACTGTGGTGACATCGCTGAAAATGGCAACTAGGAACTGTTTCCGAAAGGAAACTTGCAGGGAAGAGCAAGCACAAATACACTATGAACTCAGTGGAACTGAAGAAATGCTTGTCCGTGCCCTAAAGGACAACAGAAGGAAGGGGAAGAAGACAATCCGGGTGGAAATTGCACTGATGGCGGACGTACAGCCAAGGACAAATGCCTGGAACACAGGCATGGCCTACAACAAAAGACTAAGGTGAAGGCTCGACTTTTACTACATAACCAACGTCAAATGCAGGAGGGGGTGAAGTAGCTCTTGAAGCTACGACACACTGCAACAACGCACACACACCTGAACCGAAGTGGACTGGCTCAACACTGCTCGTAGGCTGTCTCTCCGAAGGAGAGTCATCTTCCTTAGTTACTGTCTAACCTTCCAGGGAAGGAAGCAGCCAGAGAGACTGAGATACAGCATATGATGATGAAGAAAGCAAAGGCGGCGATGAAAAACATTAGGAAAGGCTGTCCCAGGACTTCTCATCACCCAGAATAGGAATGAGCAAGAACCAAAAAAACAAAAATGAGCAAGAACCGCAAAAACAAAAAGAAAAACCACAGGAAATCCAGTGAAGTCTACACACAACAGCACATTAAGATGTTGCTGGTCTGAATTCGACCAAATCGTTAAAAATAAAAAGTTACAACCCAATTATGGGGTTATCATTCATCCCTCAAATCAACACTATTGTAATAGCTCCTAGACTGCAGTGTTTGATTACTAGGCTTTGATAACTTTATTTTTTGCTCAAATATAATTTTTTCTTTTTTTCAGAACATACCCACTTTGCAAAGCAAGCTAATTATAATACACAAATTGATGTACTGTACTGGAATGTTTTAAAACTGTTTCAACCCAATAAAGCATTTTGTTAATATTATATCAAGGAAAACTGTGCTTGGTATAATTTTTTGTTAACCAGTCAAGTTTATACAAATTTCCAAGTGATATATTTCTTTATTTCAATTAAGGACTCTGTCTACCCATGGGCAAGCATGTCAAGTTAAATATGTATAGAATATATAAACAATATAGAATTTAGGCCAAAGGCCAAGCAATGGGACCTATGAGGTCATTCAACACTGAAATGGAAATTTACAGTAAAACTGAAATGGAAATTTACAGTAAAAAGGTTTGAAAGGTGTAACAAGAGGAAAACATTGTAGTTGCACTTTGAATCAATTGTTAGAAGAGGGTGGAAAGTATGACGGAAGAAAAAGAATATGAATGAGGGTACAGTAGTGTAATAGGAATGGAAGGGGTTGCAGCTAGGGGCTGAAGGGATGCAGCACAGAACCTTAAATAATGCCTACAGTGCACTGCACTGAATTACCCCCCCTACATGGATTAAACATGTATGAACATAAATTTGATTTATTGAGCTCTACACCCATCACACCCTCCTCCTAATTTTAAATGAAAGCACAGTAGTACTGTGCTCTTATGTAGTTTTTTTAAGGCATTTAGTTGAAAGAGACTTTCAAATGTTTCATGTCATTTATGATCAGTCTACCATGACATCATTATAACTGTCTGCAACATTTCAGAGTGTCTCAGTTTGCAAGTGCTGATGAGTTTACAGACACTACACTCAGGGTTCTTACCATTGAGAAACGGCAATTTGGAAATTACACCTGCATGGCTACCAACAAATTAGGTCAATCTGAAGCTACTGTCACTCTTATTGGTAAGTTGTACTTTAAGGTTTCATCTTAGTAATTTACCACTGACTTTGTCATAAATTTTTAAGCTTAGGTGATCTGAAATGCATCTTTACTTTCATATCAACAAAATTTCTCACAGCACATCTTAAAAGAAGGGAAACTTCTACAGGTAGATGGCACCTCAACTAGAAAAAATACTCCAGGATTTGCATGCTGCAGTGTAGAATTTTGATCCAATCTTAGAAAAGACTGTAATGAAAAAAGGGGTTAACATTTTATGAATCTGAATTAAATTGGGCCTCAATAGCAGTACAGTACTGTATTCAAGTAAACAGTTAGGTGTTCAACAAATTTGCCAGGGGCAAAGTTTCCCATGAAGTTATTAAAAGTTAAAGTTTTGATTTTTTGGAATGTCTTATCTATTATATATGCTAACCTACCTTCTGGTGTGAATTTGTTTTTAATTAAATACTGTAACACATTTATCCATTTGATAATATGCAAACTCTTACAGCCATTATGATAACACCCCTGTCGTGTCTGCAATTACCAGTATATACTTAAATGTTGCTCTAAGGGTGAATTTTGTTGACTTTGTCAGCAAGTTACAGTACTCCATTCAAACTCTGGTTACTGCTTGGCCAGCCTTTGAAAGTACAGTATTTATTTTTCAGTGGGGTACAAAATAGTAGAATTATCAATTTAGAGAACTGACCTTACTATACTTTTGGTAGTACAGTATCTTTAGATTAAATCTGAAACATGTTGAAATACCGTGTGTTGCAGAAGTTGTATAGTATTTTTTTAGCCTTTTCAGTGAGCCTAGACATTTGAAATCTGTAATGCATCATGCTAGAAAAAATTGTTTATTCTATGGCACAACAGTGTTTGAAGATGAAATTATTTACTAATGAACATAAACCTCTGTAGGAAATGCATGACTCTTGAAAAATATATGAAACAACTATTGCATGTGTTTACTGGGTAAAAATATAAGCCCAGAAATACTGTGTACTGTACTGTGCTGTACAATTTTCAGACTAGCATTCTGTTGCATTGTTGAGCCTATCTATGATGATGATCTTTCTGCTGAATGGAAATTATTCTCTTTTCTTCCCCCCCAAGATTTTAGATTGCAATGTCTTGTGCTTTCATTAAGGTGCAGTATGGTAGGTAAAAAATACATCAGAGCAATCTCTTGAAAAGGTGATTATATATAACAAATGCCACATGCTTTTCAAGTGGATAAAGTGCTACCAACATTGGACAACAGTATTTTGCTTATGTCTGAAAATGTGGTCATTAGACAGGACTGAAAATTTGGCAATTTACAAAAGCTACATTTTTTTTTTTTTTGTAACTGGAATATGTACTCTATTAAAACGCAATAATACTCAAAACGCAGTAACATTTTATAAACAGGGATACAGTATTATTGAGTTTATCAAAATTTAATTAACTTTTTATAACTAAACTGCAAGGCTAATGCAAACAATTTAGCAAACAAATTTTGTCCAAGTGTTGGAACTCAGGGATCCGTGTATTGGAAGTGCATCTAGTTCCAAGTACTGTAAAATATTTGCGGTTTGCTCTTGATTATAATTTAAACCTAAAATTTGCTTTTAATTTTAACAAGTGACATTAGCTTTTAATTGTAACTTTCAAATGCTACTAGTAGCATGGCTCATCACTTTCATTAAACTGCATGACAATTACAATGATCCAGTCAAAGAATGTCTAGCTCTGTTAAGTTACCTGTGTAGAATATTGTTAACAGATAGTGATTTTGGTAGGAGTGCCCACACTGTGGGAGATTAACCTCCTCAGTGTACATTCATACTAAAGTTGATAGAACAAGTGTAACAATATTTCACAGTAGTACAGTGCATACAGTATATAAGACCCTGCAGTTTGCTTGGCAGTGAGGCCTGAGCTTACTTGTACTCATTTGTCAGAAAATGTCAAGGCACTGCCAAATGAATAAAGTCCATGGGACACACAACAGTAAACCCAAGTCTTGCTGCTGCTGCTTCTTGATTGGCATCTGCCTTGCTCCTTGTGACTGTATTATTTCTGGTCATTGTAGAGACTACCACGCCCGTGTGCCCGCCCGCGTGTGGCTCCCTCAGCTATTCTGCTACCTACACGCCCACGCCCTCTACCAAGGCAATCCTCGCCCTCTTAGCTGCCATCTTCTTCAGGAACTGAGAGGTAGGCAGCATTTGGAATTCCTGTATGCTGGGAATTCATCATGTATGCTAGTCTTCTTCTTCCCTTAACTTCTTAGTATTATGATCTTGTCTTACAGCTACAGAGCATGACCACTGCACGAAAGGCACTTGGCACCTTGAACATGCATCATGAGTAATGTACCAGGCTGCGCACATTTTGTGTATTGTAGCTCTTTACTTTAAGGTAGAAATTTAAAACTTTTAGTACAGTACAGTAAGATAAGAAAATGAGTCTATAAAACTGTATAATTAGTTTTTTCATCATCATATGCAAAGTAATATTACACAGTAGCTTGTTATACTTGTGTAAATGAGTTTTAAGTACCTTTGGAAAGGTTGATACATTTTTCTTAATGAATTCAATGTAAAAGTTTGTGCAACATTTAAGATAAGAAGGCTAACAAAAGTAGCTACAACAGTAATGTATACATTAAAGACCTAATCTTTACAATCAAACTTGTGAATTTTTATCTAAAACATTTTTCATATCTTAACTGCACAAACACAAAAGAATTTTTTTTTAGTTTACTACATGCAGGTGTTTGTTACATTTAGGCTGCAAAGAAATAGGCCCTTTTATCTTAATCATGGTTTGACTGTTCCAAGTACTTCAATTTTTTAGGGAGTGAGTGATCTTCAAGTAAATTTTTATGGGAATCTTGTACTTGCAAAAATTTAGTATATTGACGACAAAAATCCTTATCAAAAGTTTAATGACCAAATTACAGCATATAAAAACCATTAAACTTAAATACGAGTAAGTATTAACTCGGTTTGTTTCTCTTCCAGAACACTCGGTACCAAATATCCGATATCCAGGATTACTGCTCTATACAGCAGGGGGTGATAATCCCAGTCTTCAGATGAACCACATCCTTATCTTTTCACTGTTGGCCCTTATTTCTTCATAAAATCGGCAATAGTTACCTCGTTATGTTTGCATACATTGAATCCTTTATTTGTATAAATTCAGTCCTTTAGTTTCAAACAATAAGACTTGGAAATAGCAGAATGCATATATGTATTTGTTTGCATTGTTGCTACCATACTGTCAAGTGACATTGCTAGTAAGATTTTTAAGTTTACTAGAGCATTCATAGGTTTTTTATTTATTTTATCAAAAATTAGGTGGTACAGGATTGAAAGTTTATGAATTTTAATTGGTTAAATACTAAATCAGATTTATACCACTGAAGGATGTGCCTATATATGATAGATGTATAATAGTTAAAATTTTCATATGTAGGAATTTGTGTTTAAAGTAAATTTACCATTTTTGGTAGTGCAATTGTCTTGGGCCTCATTTTCCTTTTTGCATTAGTGTTTTCACTAACAATCTAGCAGAAGTAAATATTTATCTTTTAAGAAGCAGGAAAAGTACTTATTAATCATAGGAAGGTCAGTGTTGTTTACTGGGATGTAATTCATTCAGATGGCTTGCATTTTGTTTTCAAAAATTATATACACCTTGAACAGAGGTACTATAAATGTACTGTATACCCTAACTGTGGCCTTTTTAGCTACTGTTTACTATTATATCATCACATAATCAAAATATGCAAAGTTGAGAGAAGTTTACCACCTGTTTTATGATCTTGATGTTTTAATTTGCTCATTCTCAAGACTGATTATGATATATGAGCTTGCTCCAGTGCTGGATGTTGAGTCATACAAAGCAATGAAAGAGAAAACAGTAGTTTTATCAAACCTGTGACGACATGGTTGCAAGGGACAAAACTATTTTAGCCTCCGCATAGTCACTTCAAGGTACAGCATATGTTCTTTAATGCACAGAGATAATTTTCAATGCAATAAATCACACTTGCAGAGGTTAAACAGTAAATATCTGTGATGCCTGATTTAGTGGTCACAAGCCTCAATAGCGTATACTGTACATAGTTTGTTTGTTCTCCAATACCAGTGCAGAATGTGATACTATCAGGATCACTTATCAATAAAGAGGGGAAAATAATACGAACGTAAACTTGAGAGGATATGACAGTCAGTTTTCCGTTGTAACATAAGTACGGTATAATGTAAGTTTATCAGTGTTGAAAGATGTTGCAGATGATTAGTAACTAGTTGCACTACGTGCAGATAATGGACAGTTTTTTTTTCCCATCAGCACAACCATTAAGACTCAGGAAGCTGAACAAATGTGGTCCATTAAAAAGGTACAAATATTACAAAGAAAATAGGTACTTTGTGGACTTCCCCTTAAGGAATCATAAAATTACAATTTGGAATTTAACGAGGCAATAAGAATACTTAGGCTAATTATTACTGGATTCATTTTTATGTGAATTACTTTTATTAACAATTGTAGGATATACAATTTTTCCCAAATTTCATAGCTTACAACCATACGGTGTTCAGAAGACGGTACGTAGGTTACTGTGGAATCCATAGGGTTTGTCATGCTGCATTTTATAAGTAAGGTATTTGTATAAAAATAGTTGTGCAATTTCAAGTGTATGTATGTATATAAGGTGATGTGAGCATTCCTATATTACATTGTGTATGAAGCATAAGTGTGAATGAAAGTGATTTTAAATCTTATATGTTGTGGTTTGAATTATACAATATTTTGTATGTTTTTCTGCCAATAAAAAATCCTCATGATTTTGTGTTCTTTTACCATTTTGTCTAGTTTTACTACTTACTTGAACTAAAATCTATTTTAATATATGAGAATGCTTCACAATCTACAGATAATGTGCCATGAACAAAAAATTAAAACCCTTTCAACATGGGTAAATTAGGTGAAGGCACAAATATGTATAAACACTTATGTCTTAAAAGAGTAATGGCAGAGAAAGGTCTCAAACAATACTGTGGTATGTACAGTAAATCTGTAAGGTCAATCTACCAATTTTTCATCAAAATGTTTTAATACAAAATAGAATACTGTATAGAATTTAGGAGGACAAAGGCCAGGCGCTAGGACCTAAGAGTTCATTCAGCGCTGAAAAGGAAATTGGGCCAAAGTACCTTACAAACTAGAGGAGTCTTTGCTTCCTTGGTCCAAGAATTTGAAACCTGTAAGCTGAACAAAAGGAAGGTTGAAAAAAACTTATACAGTATCCAGTTCCTAACTCAGTTCTAAGTGGCTTCAAAAACTGGAAAGAGATGCAGTAGCATCCAAGAACCAGCATTAAAGGATACAATTCCAAGATTGCCTCTGCTATTTAGATCAAGCCAGCAACATGCCAGCACATCACCTAGGATGGTTGGTTCCCAAGAGCTCATTCTACCAACACAGTTCCAAATACAATACACTTGTTGGGTGCGGAGCTATTTAACTAAACAGTTTCTTAACATTCTTTTTCAACTGTTCATCCATTTCCCAAAGGCTCTACTTCCATGATAATGCACCTTACCATAACCAGTGTTCACTTTTTACTCATTTTAACAGGAGCCATGGTGGAAGTAAACTAAAGAGCGCCAGTCAATGGAGTCATCTTTGGCAAAAGGAAGTGAAAACGGAACAACACAAGCTATGCACCACTTAAATACTAAAGGAAAATCAACCAAATCATGGTTGAAACCAATCTACAGACAATGACAGCGAGGTGACATACCACGTTATGTCAGCAATGTCACAGAATGCTTGCAATAAGAGCTGTTGTAGGCAGCTGGTTGGGGAAGGTAGAGGGTTCTTGCATGAAGTCACCATGTATCCGTGACAACTGACAGAGCCATCTGCACAACACTTGAGAGACAGTTGCTGAGAAATGAGAGCCATTCTATCACCAGGCTAACTCACTCTAGATAAATAAGTGGTGGAAGAGGAAGAGCCACTATTATGAAAAAGAATATAATTGTCACATGGTGACAAATACGAGGTGATAACGGGGAAAACTGAGTAAGAGGGGGTAGGGTTATTGTCTGTTCGGAGGGCAATACCATGTGAGTAAATGATAACAGAAGAATTGATGAATATCTGTATCCCTATACCTTTACCAGTTCACATACATCACTTATCACTCTCCAAAATGGATGGTATGTAAACCTGTGGGCGCGAGCACTAAACTACTAAGTAACTCCTCTGGATAATGCGTTGAATTTGAACCAGAGATGGCTGAGAGAGGTAGCACAGACTTCGATCCCGAGACACGCCATGGTCCTCTGTCTGCGGAGAAGACCAATGGACCCAGGGCAGTCCAGACAGCAGGCTACAGACAGACACCAAGGCTTTGACACCACCTCTCTTGCGGGGGAAACCAAAAAAGGTCGATCACCATGGGGGATCTTTGCTCTAATATATACAGTCAAATTTCTAACCATGATAAAATATTTGTCAATTACCCATTATTTTTCTCCTGAACCACATAGGGAGCAAAAGAAGGCGGAGCAGAAAGAATGAGAAAGGAATAAACCTAAGCTACCAGGTGGGCTAATGGAGGAGGAGGAGGAGGAGGAGAAGCAACACCAAAAGACAAAAGGAAAAGACCGAGTAGGTTTATGGTGTGCCTTAAATTACCTATATAATCTATCGGCCTCTAGCATCTTCTGATGCTTCACAAAACTTTCATCCTCTCAACAGATCACTCCTTACTATCTTCACATCAAGAAAACAACACTCATGCCTCTACGCTAACATACATGGCCATCATGCACAACCGAAACATTCGGTTTCCACAACCTGCTTCCTATACAGCCTAATGCTTGTTGTAGATGACATAATGCAAGAACAGAATATAAGCACAATACTGTACAGGAGAAAATCAGCCAGAAATCATCAGTTATTACTAACACTGATTCACACCGTCTGCATAAGGACACAGCATGAAGAATTCTGACAACGACAAATACAAACATTCCAGCGCCACCTGGTGGGAAACAGGTGATTACAGACAGTCCTAGCAGGTTAGCCAAGCATTATTTTGTTTTACTTTGAATGCCAATCACACGTGCTGTAATGGCGCAAATATTTCAGCTAACTTTAACGGTAGGTAAGATTCATTCCAAATAATATAATTTTCCACACTACTAACAATTTCAAGATGTCTGAACAATCAACAAATGCTATATATTAGTCTTTGCTATCATGTAGGCTTTCATGCATGTTTCATTACTATGACAAAAATTTTATGGTGGGATATAAAGGTTAAAATTCATATTCCCAATATTTCTGCAGTTCTCGCCTACTTTTCTGCCTGACCATTCTTATGAATCTCAAAATGGGCCAGGACCCAGTAAAACAGACCACCTTAATAGCAGCATATAAAATTAAATACCCTTTTTGAGTTTTTTTGAATCAAGATGATGAAAAGTACTGAAATTATTCACTGATTCTGTAACATATACAGATAGAATATAGAATTTAAGCAAAAGGCCAAGCACTGGGACCCATGCACTCATTCAGCCCTGAAATGGAAATTGACAGTAAAAAGGTTTGAATGGTGTAAGAGGAGGAAAACCTCGCAGTTGCACTTACTAGTCAATTGCTAGGAGAGGGTGGCAAGTAAGATGGAAGGAAGATATTATGAACAAAGTTACAGTAAATAGAATGAAAGAGGTTGTGGCTAGGGGCTGATGAGACGCAAAGACCCTTGAGTAATGCCTACAGTGCACCGCGTGAGGTGCACTGATGGCGCTACCGCCCTACAGCGGGTAACATACAAGGATGCAGTGTTAGGTCATGAGTGTACATATGCTGTCTTCATATAAAACTGCACACTTATGATTCAGACCCATCTTGACCCCTCCAAGTCTCGGAATCCTTAGATGAAAAACAAACTACTAGACAACAATGAAAGTTCACGAATTACTCAGATCTACAGAGCTGAGAAGATGAAGGTGAGCAGCACTGATAACAGAAATCCCATGTGAAAGGTTGTACATCGTGTTTGATTCCTGACAATTTTGGCAACCTTTTAACATCAGAGAAAATATTAACAGATCTGATAAGCAGCAGACTTTTACTGAACACAGCACAGGGTCTTCCTTCATCTGTGATCCAGCAAATAACAGTGTCAACACCTCCTTGATCTGTTCCCACACGAAATAGAGTGCTACCAACATGACCACTGATTCAGCCTGGCCTGCATTACTGTCATGTTAGCAGTAGCAAGAAAACTTCAATCACCACACCAAGGGCATAAGTCCATCATCATGCCCCCTGAATACAGACAGACTTCAATTACCCGTTGTAATCTAAGGTTCCTGTAGGTTTGTTAAAGATAATACCTGCTACCAGCATTACAGTTTGGGTTTCATAAAGGCATTGGTACATGTGGTGCTTGCCAACATCTATTTCTTGCAGAGTGCTCTCGATGCTAGTGCAGAGGCATGCATGGTCAGTCTAAATTTTTTGCAGCCTCTGACTGTGTGAATCATGAAGCACCTATCTACAAGAATATTGGAAATTAGTGGAACTTTTATTATATTCTAAATGAATTTTTAATTGGAAAACCCAAGAGAGTCTGTGTTGTTGGCCAGTATAGCTTTAGCAATGTCATTTCAGGTGTTCCTCAAGATAGTGTTATTGTACCTTTGCTATTCATTGTCTATATGCTAACAACATGTAGCAAGGTATGGAGAACAAACTGATTGCATGTGCCCAAGGTGCTGTTGTTGTCTCGGTGCCTTTAGTCTGTGGTCGCAGAATCCTTGAATACATATCTGGCATGTATTCAGGAATGGAATTGGCTTGGGGCATGAAGCTTAATCCTTCAAAACCTCAAAGTATGATAGTTAGTCAATCCAGAACACTTTTGCCTTTGCATCCTGATTTACATTTAAATGGTCCAGTCTTTGGGAGCTGACTCTTATCTCAAACTCTTGGATAGAGTTGGGTCATCAGTCAAGTTTATTATGCCAACTCTTAATGGTCACTTTGACAGACTTAAAGCAAGTTCATTATGTTTGCTGCATAAAATGTACTACAATGACAAACATCCTCTGCACTCTTCTTTACCTGAACAAGCTGTTTTTGCTCGCAACACCATGCAGGCTGCTGCTGCTGCAAATAGTGTCATTTTCTAGCATTAGGTTTAATAATACTCAGTTTACCAGGAGTTTTATCTTGGCTACAATTAAAATGTGGAATAGATTGCCTAGTGCAGCTGTGGAATCTTCTGATCTCCAAATATTTAAGGGAGGAGCAATTCCATTCCTATTCTGTACTGACATCTCCTGAGTTTCAGGTGTGGGGGTTTTATTTTCTATTCCCTCTATTTATTTATCACCTTTTCCTATAACTTGTCTGTCTCTGAAGGCTATTTTCCCTTTGGAGCCCTCGTCTGTTGACTCATGGAACATAGGGGTTTTCAGTTGAAGATTTAAAGAAAGAAAGAGGCAGACTACATGGTCTATCCAGAAAATTGTTTCCAAAATAATCACCAATGGCTCTGGTCTTGCAGTTAAAGCCGAGTTACTGACAGCTTTGGATCTTTACCAGACTGTTCAGTTTAATGTTGATTTCAACTCTCTTATCCCTGTGAAGTTTCAAAAGCACTCTTGAAGATGGGATAGTACACAACAAAGGGACATGGCACATATTTCAATCGTTTTGCCCTTTGGACCTTTTAATTACAGTAACAGCTAAGCCGGCCATAATCCTTTCATCTGGTCATTGTCTCTTTGGCTTCAATTTTGCAAGCCTCTGAGTTGGGAACTACTGTATCAGCATTCAGCAACTGTTTTGCTTGTTGAGCACATCCCTCCACTTCTGCACCTGTAAATACGGGCCTCTTAATTCACATCCACATGGATTTAATGACTGTAGCACTTCAGAGCACTTGGTTCTTGCAAATCTTAAGCCAATGAGCTCTCAATTAAACTCATCACCCCTATCAGAAGTTTTAGGGGACTTTCTTCAATAGTTCAAGCCTACCTTAATAATTGCTAACCCTGCAATGATATAAATGATAGGTTTGTACAACATACATATGTAATTTTAATTTTGGTCATTTTTTTTTTTTTTTTTACAGACCAGTCATTCATATGTGATGGCCTATCTCCCAAACCCCCATAGGAGGTATGCCCACCAGCTTGGACATGACATGGGAAGGACGAGTGACGCCTGCTTGAAGGTGGCATGGGTCCTGTCACCATAGAAAGTCCTTCACATCATCCTACGATGCTATCACTGGGTAGCAATCCAGGAGAATAAATGCTGACCAAAACCATAAAAGTTGGAGTTGAAGCAATCGCACATTGAACCAGCTGTGAGGAATCAGTTTCTACAGTAAACCAATATGCCTGGTGTGGGATTATCATAAACTGGTTGGAGAATTTGGATTTTTCCAGACCCACTGGACCAAGGATGACAAAGTTCTCATCCTGTCTTCTCTCAAGCAAATAACACCTCTCCCATAATAATGACCATACTAAGACATGTAGCTCTGATCTAAGATACTAAGTCCAACTTCTTTCACTTTATGTCCAAGGTTTTGGTAAAAACATCATACAGCAATAAGGTCAAATGCTGCCTTACCTATCTGGTTATTACCACAATCCAATGCACCATCTATGCTGCTCCTGGTGCCAAAGTTCAGGTTAAAACACATGGAGCAGTTGCAAAGTCAAAGCACACAACTCAACACTGGAGTACCTTTGTCTCCCAAACAAAGTAAAGTTACTTCCTTGATGCTATTGGTAAGGATGTGAAACTACGCTAGGAAGCTAACCTTTCAGGATGGATCACTGCTCCAACTCCACAATCTCCCAACTGAAAGAAGTTTGTCACACAAACTCAATCAGCAGGCAAAAGTCAGGGATTGGTACCCAACCTTCTGTCATCTATGGCACCTAAAGCACCTACTGTAAAAGCCAGGCAATCTGTACAGCTGTTCCTAAAGTCAATGGTGTTTGATCCCCACAATACTTTGGGTATTTTTCCTTGGGATGTTGGAGCTAGCTCCTTTGTATAACTACTGGGTGGAAGAAGATAAAAAAAGATAAAGAATACCAGTGACTCTTCTTTGAACAGCTGTTAGCTGCTGGGCAGAAGATGATAGTAAAAGCAAAAAACACAGGTCACTCTTCTTTCATCTGGCCTCTCATAATCAAACAACTTTGGCAAGATGCTGTTCAGTCCTAGTGGAACTCAGGCAGCTACACACATGCTGAATAGCCATCACAGGTCCTAGGGAGAAATCATCAAAAACTTGTGGGGGGAAATCCCTCTGTTAAAAAAGTGGTAAAGGTGGTTTGAGATAAACAAAAACTTGCCCTCAGTGCCTGTGATACCAACAAGTTCCTCCTAAATGGTAGGAACAGTGCTAAGCCCCTAATTTAGTGAGCCTTTACCTGGGATATAGCATCAGCCCCTTCACAGGATGACTTGAACACCTGCTTGATGACCTTCTGAACAAAAACAAGATCAAGTTTTAGATATTCCTTCTTAAGCCTGCCAGTACTATGCACAATCATTAACATTCAGGCCAACATGCCAAAGTTGTTCTCCTAAGCAGGTAGTAAAGCAAAACCTGTACTAGACAAACCAGCATCCCATCTTGGTTGTCATTTACAAGGTCTCAAAGAGTTATGACTAAACTTTTATGGTGGCTAACTATAAACTCAGGAAGGAAGAAAAAAGAGGGATCCCCATTCTTATTAGAGCTACAATAGGTAGAAGACACTGCACTGATGCTAAGCGTGGCAAGAAAAATAAAAGTGAGCCTAACATCCGTGTTACTTCTCTAGGGTGCAATTTCAGCGCCAGTTTGAGACTACAGTCACATCCCACTCCACATGCATAAGTTTGGATGGCAGACTAGAATGCTAAAAACTCCTCAAGAGCATGAAATCTCTACTGAGGCAGAGAGGTCCATACCCTTAAGGTAGATGATCAGGAAGAGTTGAGCAGAAGCCCTTAACCACATAAACAGAGTGGAACTTGTCTTAGAGGACGTGTATTTGAAACTGCAGTCTGCTGAATATTAGATCCAACCAGTGAGATACACCTCTGAAAACACTAACCACAAAAGATAAACAGCTGCTATAGATCCTGATTATACCCAGCACCTCCCATATAAATAAAACCTCTCTTGCTGAGATGTTGGATAGTCTCCAGCCATGATGCACAAGTGGCCACAGGTGTGGCTACCAAAGCACTATGGGCCATAGGGGTACATCTCTCAGTGCCTCAAAGAGAAGGACACTAAGTAGTTTGTGGCCAGCAAGCAGCCACCAGGGTCATTCTGAGAGCAGGAGTGACCAGTGCTTTGTTCATCACTTGGTGCATCAGACATGGTGGAAAATCATAAACTCTGATGTTGCCCAAGGATACTGAAAGGCATCTCATGATGCAATCAAGGTTCGGCATTGGAGAGCAAAACACTGGGAGCTTTCTGTTTAGCTGCATATGTAACAGGTAGAACACCAGCATTTCCCAAACCTTGAAGAGCTTCTCCACTAAGAGAACATAACGAACACTCCTTCCCTACAACCTATAACCTGCCACTGACAACAGAGTTGATTGGCCCACACATTACAGCAGCCTGAGATGTGCCTGGCTGATACATGACAGCATGGTTGTGGTGTTGCATAAATCAAAAGGCAGTGAGTACCTTCGGCAAATACAGAATTGATGGGTTCACATGATTGCTTTACCACTACCCTTATCCTTGTTACAAGGGAGAGCGGTGAGAGTCACACCTTATGACCCAAAACTCTAAGGCAGAATGCTCAATTAACCTATGAAGTCTACCTGCATCATGGCTCATCCAGCATATACTCAGCATAACTGCTGTCTTGCAAAGTAAGGAAGAAGAGAGAGAGAGAGAACCATTAGCGCACCCATTTAACCTCCAGCCTTATATTATCCGAGTTTCTGGCAAGATATCTTTTTTGCCTGAAAGGACCTTGAAGACTGCACAATCTCTTGAGCAGGCTACGTAAGGCCTAAGGAAAAGGTCCAGAGCCTTATATGCAACATCCATAAAGTAAAATGAGGTGAAGGCAGTCTGGTATCGCCAGACACCTTCTCTCATTACTGTACCTGTAAAACCAAAAAGTTTCTCCACAAGGCTATGGATAGGCCAATGACCCTGGCTTTGAGAACTCTTGGATGCCCTGGACAACCATCCTCCTCACAGTATGAATCAAATGCCTGCTTCACTGCTTCAAGCAGCCAAAAGGAATTGGTATTCTTGGACACGTCCTCCTCCTTGTGCCTCCTGGTATAACAAAGAAATACCAACACCCTAACTAAAGCGGTCGGGTTTTCATTAGTTTTCATAAGGCTTGCACTGGCATAAAAGCATCTCATCCAGCTCCTAACTAACAGTCTCAGTGGGAGGGAACAAAAAAATTCTTGAATTTCTCGTCAGAAACTGGCAGGTACTGAATTTTCACC
This sequence comes from Macrobrachium rosenbergii, assembly GCF_040412425.1. Taxonomy (NCBI): domain Eukaryota; kingdom Metazoa; phylum Arthropoda; class Malacostraca; order Decapoda; family Palaemonidae; genus Macrobrachium; species Macrobrachium rosenbergii. Next base: position 1,259,692 of record NC_089781.1, on the reverse strand, counting down.
ACAAATTTGTGAACAATGAGAACATGAGTGATCTCAGCCTTCCAAGTACCAGAAAAGATATGTAAAGCCATAAAACTTGCCAACATGCTGCATTGAAGATAAGGCTAGCAGAACATGTCTTCAGGGTGAGATCTCAATCCAAGGCCCCTTACAAGGCTCTAGGGCACCTAAGTTAGGCTGCAGAAGGCAACAGTCATATCATACTCTGGAAGCCAAAGCTCCTGAGGTGAGCAACTGTTCAAAGCTCCTATGAGTATGGAGTGAATGAATGATTTTGAGTTACCTGGCATCATGACAACTGGGTCTTTGGTGCCAATATCAATTAAATGAACAACACAGCTGTTATAAAAACAATAAAAAGATAAAAGAATGAAATATACTTTTGGGAGAAGACCAGTGTCAATAATAAATCTAAAAATGCCACTGGCATTTTACACCACATCCTCTCCAAGGATCTTGGTAAGGATGAACCTGCCATCCTGACAAAGAGCCTAAGAGAGGTAACAGCTTCTAATATCCCCAAGACTGGGGCACTCAACTATCAAGAACCTCACAATCAAGGGAGCCAGACAATCCTTACAGAAAGCTTGATTTTCCCCAGCCCTCAAAAAAGCTGTGTGTTAGGCGAGTATGCCCAATCCTTAAGTGGCAAAGCCATTTCATCTTCCCATCTTCTATAACATCTGCATACTGCTATACTTCCAAGGAAATAAATATAACATCTTGGGAAGAAATCTTTCATTTTATTTTCTATACTTTCCATTCACAGTATGTGCTGGAACCCAACAAATTAATTTGTATTCCTTTGATTTTCTAACTTTAGGGAAGAAACTGGGGCCAATATAAAAGTGGATTCACCTCCTGGAAACTAAATAAATTATATTATGAAAAATGAGTTAATGATCTTCATTTCCATGCAGATGGTTCATAGATAAACCCAACAAAACTAATTTGATAAATGAATAATTAATAGAAGAAAATTGCTGAATAAAAAATATATTAAAAACATTATGTGATGTGATTAATAAAATATAATTAAATTTTATTAAAAATGTTTATAGATTAAAAAAGATGAAGAAATTTTAGGGAAGTCTTCATCTCCCAAAATATCACACCATTTACTTCTAAAATATCTCTCTGTTTGGTTAAAATATCTTGAATTCACTTTTAAGCAACCAGAATGTGCTCCACTGTTAGCATCTCACCACCGCAAGACTAAACTCTGGGAGGCTGCCTTCTAAAATAAACTGATGGGTCAAATAAGTGTGCCCAATCCTCATTCTGCTTAAAACTATTTCTGTTCGTCTATCCGACTGGAAAGACGAAAGACCACGAAAACAAAACTATTTCTGATTTTTCTATAAATTTTAATTATTGGAAAGAAAATGGGAAGTCCATCTTTTTGCCATTTGTTTTAAAATATAAGATCTAAAAGGACCTTTTAGGTCTGTATGAGGCACTTTAAAAGGGGTTTCAAAAGAGAACTAAACACCTTTCAATTCCCTATCTGCCATCTCATTTCCAATCAAATTTCTACATGAGAGGGGACCCAACAAAAGAGACAGATTTACCAATAATACAAATGGACAGATTAATTCCTGAACTTTTTGAACTAATGGATGGAAACATTGACCATTTTTTATATTGCTTCTAAAACTTCTTATGCTTTCTGGAGTCCGAGTAGATGACTAAATTAGTGTCGCTACTTTCAAAAACTATATCCAGGGCAGAGACTATGGCTGTTAACATTCTGCTGTGAATATGATGCAAAGTCAGGTAGTTTAGCTGTATATGCTGTATCACACAAGGATAACTGCACAGCCAACACCACTATCTGACTTTGATCCATCAGTATAGATTTTTGTCACATTAGTATGGGCAACATCGTGCTCCAAGAACTTTCCCTAATCTCTTCCTCAGGACAGTCTTTTTGTTATATGCTTTTTGCACACGGATGCTTTCTTTTTCCCAAGCCATGGAGGATAAACAGGATGTTTCCTTTTCTTCCATGACTTTCTGGGATTTAAGATGACTATTCCTAAATCTTCATTTAGTCCCTAATTTGGAATGGTCTAGAGAGAAGAATCTCCTGTCACCAAAAAAGACCACTCAGGAACTGTTCAGAATCACCAAACATTAGAAGGAATTGGAAGGAGGGATTTTTAGGAGCAATTTATCTAATTCTAGCCATGATCTTAATCCTAGTTCTTGCCTCCTTAGATCAGAGAGGAAAGGTCTGTATCAACATATATGCTTTCAACAGGCGAAGTTCTAAAATCTTTCCTGAGCATATTCTCAGCCCCATATTGTGTACAACGTCCAGTTCCTTCAGCTTGTTTTACAAGCTGAGGAATAAATCTGAAGCCATAGTCTAGCTTCTGAATCGACACAACAGAGTCAAACCTATTAGTCTCAGCAGGGATTTTTAAATCAGCTTGACAACTAAATCCAGAGACAACCTTTAAAAACATTGAAAATTGAATTAACATTAAACTTTTTCTCATTTATGTCCCTCAACCATGTCAATTTATGGTCAATGGTCATTCCCAAAAATTTTAAATTAACTTTGGAAGAAGGAATGATAGAGAAGGATACTTCTTTTAAACTAAGGGTGGGAACCTCTTCCACACGCTGGCCACCTAGTAAATCTTACAAAACTGTTTTGGAAAAAGAGAATTTAAAACCATTCTCATCAGCCCACTTTGTAATAAATTAACAGACCTTTGCAAATGTTTACATACTGACAAGCATCATATCCTGTGCAGTATATTGCAAGGTCATCAACAAAAAGCGAGCATTTAACAGGTGATGATATTTGTTGCACAATACTGTTTATTGCAACTGAAAAAAAGTGTCACACTTAAAACACTTCCTTGTGGAACACCTAAACTCCTCCTGCACAAAGGTTGGGAGAGTGTTGCCTTTGCATTAACCTTAAAAATCTCTCTGTTAAAAAGGAATATATAAATTTAATCATTCTTCCACATATGCCCATTTTGTGCAATTGTTTTAAAATGCCAATTCTCCAAGTAGTGTCATATGCTTTCTCCAGGTCAGAAAAATACCCACCCTTCTGACATTTTCAAATACTTGCTGGACCCTTGAGGCCACTGGTCAGCCTCAGCAAAGGATCAAGGGTGGAAAGATTTTTCAAGAAACCAAATTGAAATGGTTTAGTAAGTAAATCCTTTGCTTTCCAGGTATAAGCCAAACTAAACTCTGGTGTTTATCATTTTCTCCATCAGCTTACAAACACAGCTGGTAAGAGCTATTGGTCTATAGCTGGTGGCTTAGGAAGCATCTTTATTAGGCTTTTTAACTAAGGGGACAATTATGGATATTTTCAGTCCTTGGGTAAAATTCCAGTTTCCCAAATATTTTGTTTATAATCTTGAGTAATACTTTTGGCATCATCTGGGAGGTGTTTAAGCATTTCATATAAATTGAATCAAAACTGGAGCTGTTGATTCAGTTGAAGAGAAGCTTGTCTGAAAAAAGTTCTTAAGGAAAATTTGTGGTTGTATGGTTCAGATTTTCCTGAATCAAATTTCAGAGTCATTTCAGCCTTCCTAATTCTCTGAAATTCTAGAGAATAAAAGCAGGGCTGGAAACTTTTAAAGTGTTTTCCCTGCTCACTGGCAACTTCAGTGGGCTCTGTGATCAGAGTGTTATTGACTTTTAATGAGGGTAATGGTGACGCTACAAATTTTCCACTCAGTTTCCTAATTTTGCGCCACACCACTCTTAATGGAGTTTTGGAATTGATTCCATTATATAATAAAAATAACTCTCTCTTTTGGCTTTCTTATAAAAAAAAGCGCCTGCTCTTGGCTAAAGAAACACATTTATAGATTAATTTAGACTGAGGGGAGCCACTAGTTTTGTAAATTTGTCTGTAGCACTTCCTAGTGACTTTCCTCAGAGTACCACATGTCTTATTCCACCAGGGAACTGCAGGTCTTTAAAAGGTTTACCTTTTGTCTTAGAGATCGAGCCCTCAGCACTCTTCAGAGTGGATTCAATAAAGTAATCATAGGCATCCAGGTGAGAAATGAAATGACTCAAATTCCTTATCTAGATTGACTCCTTGACTGAACTTGTCCCAGTCAGCATCCTCTACCTTCCACTTAGGTAATGTTTCAGATGGAGCATTTACAGCATATTTCAAATGGATCGGACGTAATGATCACTGCCATTTAAATCTTCATTAACAGACCAGTTAAAATCAAGGTGGATATTTGTTGAAGAAATACTAAGGTCCAGTGCAGAAAGATGATTATGATGAATACTGTGGAAGGTCATTGACCCATTATTATATAGTGCAACATCATTCCTGTCAATAAGGTCTTCAATTAATTTCCCTTTGCCGTCTAAATACTGACTTCCCCAAAGGGGGTTGTGGGCATTAAAATCTCCTAATAAGAGAAAAGGAGCTAGAAGTTGGTTAATCAACAGGACTGAATATCTCCAATGTTAAAAGAAAGGTCTGGTGGGAGGTATAATGAGCAGACCGTGATCCTCTTTTCCAAAATGACAGATACTGCAACCGCTTTAAATGGAGAGTTGTATTTAGTTGTATTGTGGAGTGCTGCAAAGACTTTTGATAATAATTGCAGCACCTCCATGAGCACGATCACCAACTGGGGGATATCTTCATTTAAATATGGCATAATCAAGTCCAGGATTATAAACAGAGTTTCCTATCATTGTTTCTTGCAGGCATATCGATCCCTGGGAATGAATTCATTCATTAAAACTTTAAGATCTTCTGAACGGGCTCTGAGACCTTTGCAGTTCCACTGGAGGATGAAGTGAATGTAAAAAGGTTCATAAAAAACTACTACTTCCCACTCACTGGAGGGGAAGTGCTGATCCTAGGTTGAGAGGAAAGTTCTCTCTTTATCAGAGGTGGTTTTTTAATCCCTTTTCATCCTTGTTAGTTTATCAGGGTTTTTGGCTTACTTCAGATTTTTTTGTTATGAACCTTTGATGGTCAAATTGTTCTCTAACCCCATTGCTTCTGAATATTGTTGTTGCTGTTGCTTTGAGTCTTAGGACAGCATGACTGGTAAGCACTCACCTGGCTTTGGGCTTTATATACATTTGGAACCACCTTTCTAGGTGGGGAATAACCTCTTCCAAATTTTCACACTGAACCCATTTGATGTTTTTATTATAAAACCCTCATCACTGGGGATGTTCTTCTTGTGCGCTTTCTTGGAAGCAGCAACCTTATCCCTACCCAAAATTAGTTTTGTAACTAACTGTAAAGACACAACAATAATAGAGTTTGCTCTCAATATTTGGGGCTGTTCCTTTAATTCTTTCTTGGTCCATGAATGTTTTCAGAATGTTTTCCTGAAGCTTTGTTTGAAAAAGGAATTTCCTGCCTTTACTTTTGTTTCCACTTTGTGGTGTAAAATTGTCCATGCTTTTTGAAGTGCAATTTTGGTACTAGGCTTCAAAGTACTTATTGCAAGATTCAGGGTTCTGATTATTGTTTTTATCGGTTTAATGAAAGTTAGGTTTCATCTTCCTACTTGTAGATGTTATTGGAGGCATTTAGAAGAGTTAGGACCTTTTCTTCATCAAAATTTATCTACCAGAAGCATAAAGGTTTAGTTGGTAAATTGAACTTATTAGCCCCATTACCACCAGCTTTGCTGCACTAAGGCTGATTGTTCATTATCTGCCACTGCCAGCACTTCTTTAGGTTCAAGAATTTTCATTATGCTGGGGCAATAATCCTAGAATTATGGTGTGTGGTCAAAATTAGGATAAGAAAACAGTATCGGGCTGCTTCAAAAATCAGGGTTTCCTATTTCAATGCTCTAAGAGCAACAGAACATCTTTTTTTATTAATATCAGATCATGAGATTTTGAATATGGCCATTATTCAAAGACATTTACGAAGATTGTTTTGGCTTTTTTTGTATTTTTTTACCTGCATCCTCTCATGGCCAACAATGAGGGTGTCAGGTAAAAATTAGAGGAGAAGGTTAAAGGATGGCTGCATCGCCTCCCAGTTTTTTAACTTGGATATGCAAGGAACGGGGCATCGTAAGAATTTCCTCCTCAATAAAAACATGAAGATCTCTTAAGTATACCAGCCCATTATTAAAGTGTTAAAGAATTTATGGGCAAATATGATTCAATATTGTTTTCAGGTGGTTTGAATTTGAATAACAGAACTGCTTGATTTTCAATTTCCTAGCTTTTATTAATAAGTTCTTATCTCCATACCTTTTCAAATTTCCGATGGGGATGGACCAGAGTTTTGTTCTCAATGATAATTCAGCACCTTTTATAATAATTATCCCTTCCCTCCTTAAAGCAATAGCAACATGCCAAAAAGGGGGGAACTTTGCTAAATGGCATCAATGGTCAATAAATTCTTCATCCTTTGGTACAAAATCAAAAAGATCATCATTCAATTTTCACTGAAAACACCTTCGTGCTGAGTAACTGCATCGCTTAGAATGAGGAATGTGGCCATGAAAAAATCTCTTAACTTGAGCCTCAATGCTTCCAAGGGAAGAAGAAAATTTGATATAAGCAGAAAAAAAAAATGCTTATCTTTTTCTAGAGTCAATTTAATTCTTTCCACTTTTCCAAAATAATTTAGACTACACTGAAAAACATCAGCAATCTAATCAACAGGTTATTTAAATAAAAGGTTACTAACTAATACCTGCAATAGAACACAATCTAGTTTAATTAACACAAGTTTTGTTTGGTTCTGGACCAATACTGCCCTTTCCCTATCCAATGTCAGTATACAAAAATCTTAACATTACAAAACCAAATGAGCCTAGAGAAAAAATAAACATGTCACTAGAACAGCCACTAAAGGTCCAAAAGGCTTTTGCTCATACCCAAAAGCCAGTAAGTCGCCAGATCCAGGGGAGGGAATATCAATGAGGCCCCAAATCCAAAGCCGTGAGAGACCCCAAGATTTATAAACAAATTTTATATACCACTTGGTTATTCATCAAGAAGGCACCGTGGATCAAAAAAGGTATTGGGAGTTCTCCATCCCTGCATCTCCACCAATGGCACAAGTGAGAGTTGACTCCCAATGGTCCACCCCATACCCTACCCTATTCAGGATAGCACCAGGACACGCTTTTCAGTGGCCCAGGTATAAGCCTCACAACCTGCTGAGAGTTCTGCCCCTCTGCACCAATGGGGACTGACTCCAAATCATTGCTGGTGGGCTTCAAAGACAAAAGCCAGAGTCCCATCCCCAACACCAGCCCCCTGGTTTCCGATGGGCTGATGCCTGGAGATGGTTCCCCCTCAAGATAGCAAACATGGGAGGGTCCCCATCACTATCTCTTGACCAAACTATGTCAGGTGGTGACAAAACCAAACAAACAAGACTCCCACAATTAAATCTTCAGATGCCAACCCCTTAAAATTCGAATATGTCCCTTCTAACAGACTCAATTTTAGGGAAGTCTTTATTTTTGCAAAACCTGGAAAATCTCCTAGATCAATTAATCCAAAATGTTAATAAAAAATTGACATGGAGGGAAGGATTTTTAAGAATGAAAAGTTTCTGAAAGAAGAGATAGTTCTGACGAATTTAGTTGATCGGAGACAGAGTCTCAAGACTAGTGGAGAAACAACGTTGAATAAAGACGTGTCAAAACTGTTTCCCTATAAGCCCCATTTAACATTAAATTAATTAATTCAATTAGAATATAAAATGGGAAGTTATTTACATTTAATATTAACAAACGGCAATCATTCAGTTTACTTTCCGAATTTAAACGAAACCAAAAAATGGGGACAAAAGTAAGAACCAAACGTGCTAGTGTAATGCGACTATTCTCCCAGAGTTGAAATTATTCTAATCAACTTTTCTTCATCAATAATTGCTATTTTTTCAATAGCATTTAAAATCCCAAGGGACCCCTGCCATAAAAATAGATGTTAACACAGGAAGTGCACCTTTCATGCAAAACTTAATACTAAAAACTCCAAATCTAACGACAGCGCTGGGTTTGGAGTCATCCGTGAATACACAAGTTGAATCCTTATGAACCTCACTATGTTCCATAAATATGGAACGGATCTCTATAAGTCATATTTTTCTTAAAACCTTAAAAATATTTACAAAATGAAATTTGTTAACTTCCATGGCAGGGTTACTGACATTTTACAAGGAAGCACCTCATTTTTACTAATATCAGTAGTGCCAAGTAACTGTTTAAATCTATACCTGTAAGGTTGTGGACATTTAGGATGCATCTCTCAGTGTCTAAAATGTCTTTCGCTTATTATAATTTTAAAGGCTAGAGAACTGGGAAGTCTCTGCATCCTATACCAGTAGTGACGAATGGATGACTGGTGATGGTTGTAGAGGCAACTCCCCAGCATCAACCAACAGGCTTGATATTGGCAAGGTCTCAAGCACCAGTGGCCAGTCTAGTGCCTCTGTGTATTGATCCTGCATTTTCAAGCTGCTGGGGGTTGCAGAAGAGTATACTTCACACCCATATAACAATTTTGATAAAATCAGGGCTTTATGCAACCTTAAAAGTATTTGACGGTTTGCACCCCAAGATGTGTGCACTAAAACTTTAAAAATGTTTAAAATTGTCTGACACTTTAACATCCTTAGATGAGACACCCATGTTAACCTACGATCAGAAATCAAACCAAGGAATTTGGTTTCCTCTACACAGGGAATCCTTTGGCCTTTGATATATACATATCTGGGTCTGGATGAAGCCCACTAATACGGCAAAAGTGGACAACAATTGTTTTGAAAGTCGAAAATTTAAACCCATTTAAATCTGCCTATTTAGTGATGTTATTTACTGTAAGTTGGAGCTTTCTTTCAATAACAGACATCCTTGATCCTGTAATGATATAGAACGATCATCAACGAAAAGTGTGTGCAACACATCATAAGTAATATGAGGAGATATACCACTGATGGCAAGTGCAAGTAGGGTAACACTAAGAATGCTACCTTGCGTGACCCCTTCTTCTTGGAATTTACTTTCTGATAGAGTATTACAAACTCCAACCTGAAAATGTCGACGTGTTAGAAAGACCTTAATAAACAATGGCAGTTCTCTTAAGTCCTGATTCATGGATGGTTTTAAGGATTCCATATCCCCACGCTGTATCATAAACCTTTCAAGGTCAAAGAATATAGTAACATGATGCTGCTTTGATGCAAACGATTCACATATAGATGACTCCAGAAGAATCAAGACATCAGTAGTGGAATACATTTTTCTAAATCCACACCGCATTGACCATCTTTTCCACAATCTTACAAAGACAAGGTGTCAAGACAATTGGGCAGTAGCTTGCAGATAAAAATTTGTCCTTTCCCAGTTTTAAAAAGGCTAAAATTAAAGCTAGTTCCCAAACTGATGGGAAACTGTGATCACATCAAATTCTGTTGATAGTGATAATTATGAAAAGTTTAGTGTTCTTACATACATGCTTTATCATTGCATATGGAACCTCATCAGGGCCTGGAGCTGTATCTCTACATGTTGACAAGGCAGAATTGAATTCTTTCTCAGTAAATAGAACATTGTAGGATTCTTCTTTATTGGATGAAAAATCAAGTGGCTTTTGTTCTTCCCTGCAATGATACTGGTATCCAGGAGATGCTCCCGATTTCTGGGAAACTTTTTCAAAATGGTCTGCTAATTTGTTACTCACTTCCAATGCACTTGTGATGTATTGCCCATTAGCCTTTAATACAGGGGAAAGGTTGGGAGTATATTTGCCTGCTATTTTACTCACTTTTCTCCATACAGCTGAAGGTGGAGTTCTTTTATTCACTGAAGAAACAAAAGATGACCAGGATTGGCGATGGGCTGTTTTTAATGCCCGCCAGAACTGTGCTCTACACTTTTTATATACTATGATGTTATATTCTGTTCGATTTCGTCGACATCTAGTTAGAGCAGTTCATGTGGCCAGATGAAGTAACTGGAGTTCAGGTGACCACCAAGGAACTGGTTGATGGCAGAATAAGCCACTGGTTTTAGGAACAGAATGCAATCAAGCAGTGTGACGAGTATAAAACAGATCAATGGCATCATCAACACTGCTAAACTCATCCGCATCACCTTCGATTTCACTTAATTCCCTGAACTCCAGTCTGCTTTGTCCAAGCACCAGCAAAATCATCTATGCTCTGGTGGACTACTATTGCTTTTAATGATTATTGGTGCATAGTCACTAGTATGCCAGTCATCCAATGTTCTCCAGTGAAAGTCAATTAGGCAGTTAGAACTAGCTATGGATAGGTCAGTACATGACAAAGTGCCTGGTTGTATATGGAAGTGAGTAGGCTTATTCCATATACTTCCTATATTTTCATTTTCAACAAGTGATGCTATGAGATTGCCTTTTCTGTTAGCTAAAACATCACCCCACAATGGATGTCCATTGTTCATGTCTCCTACAAGAAGAAACGGTTGAGGAAGTTGATTAATCAACCCTACTACATCATTATAGCAGACATCATTGGGAGGTAAGTAAAGAGAACAGACAGTACAGTATATATATTTTCTAATTAATTCTACTTGCACTGCTGCTTGAAGGGAAGTTTGCAGACTTAAAGATATCTGAGGAATGTCATGGTGAATATAAACCAAACTCTCTCCATGACTTCCTACTTGAGGGTTATAAGCATTTCAGTATGCAGTGTATTCCCTTGGACAAGATTATTAATATCCAACATTGTTTCCTGTAAGCAAATAAAAAGTGGAGAGAATTCATGAATGAGCATCTTAAGCTCTCCATACTTAGCCGTCAGACCTTCACAGTTCCACTGCAAGATAGAGGAGAAAACGCTGGTTATTTTCCAGAGGACTCTTTGAAAGAAGTCCTGAAATCTGAATTTTTCATTTTAATACCACTTCCTGATGATTTTTTAAATGATAGTCAAGATATTTTTGGTTTTACATCCTTTATAACATTATGTAGCCTATCTGATTGGCAAGGATTGTGGTGTATATCAACAGTAGTTTTTGAGTGAACTATCTTATTGGGCAATTTTGATCCATAAACTGTTTATAGACAATATTTCATACCAATGCTAGGTATTTCAGCATGTCTTGCAACTGGAGGGGAAAAGGAAGGTGGTGGTCTCTTTTCCTATTGGAAAGTGGGGAGGTGTGTTGGTATTTTCCCTCTGTTATGAGAGCATTACCATGCTCCTGAGTACAGAGTTCCTCTCCTAAATCAGGCAGAGAGAGCACCCAAGATGACAGCCTAGGACTGCTCATCTTAGGAGAAGAAGGTGCAGAGAAATGGGGTAATATCCAAAATTGGAGGCACAGATTTCTGAATTGGCCTACCTGGCATTTTTGGTTTGTCTTGTTTGCTGAAATCTGATTTCAAGGCCTTAGCATAATTCTTTTCCTTACTTAAAAGTCTTCTAGCATAACCCAAACTTATATGCTCTGCATCTGATTTTAGATAGCAGCTATTTCCATTTGAAAATGTTGGCATTTTCTATCACTGGACTTATGACCCAAATTACAATTAATGCATTGAGTGCCTAACGTGCATTCGCCAAGTGCTGGTGCAGAACAGTTGTCACATAACTTGTCATTTATAGACTCAATAAGGATGACCATATCTGAAACAGTTGAAGCACTGTAATGGTTTTTGTTTGTATGGGCATACTGACACCCTTTAACGCCGACTGGACATATTTTATGTCGACAAAAGTTGTCTGTCGGGTGCCAAGTGGACGTAAAATACGTCTACTACAAAAAGTTTTTTTAAATATTGGAAAAATACTTATAGGCCTCGTTTGCGAAAAATTTTAAATCACGCGCCTTGAGGGATGTTGGGAGTTCACAGATCACGCTGTTGTTTTGTTTACTTGCGTGACCCAGCTGTGCATGCGCGAATTTCTTATTATCCCAAAAGAAAGCATCAGCTAACTCTGCTGAAAATCTCAGAAATTCTTTAGTCACTTTGTTGTAATTTTTGCATCATTTTATATTAGCCATTACATAACGTTTTATATATGAAAATGTGTGCAATTCCATGTAGAATACAACAAAAAATAATTCATGGTTGTAGCTTTTATCAGTTTTTGAAATAATTTCATATAAATCATGGTAAGTGCCAAAATTTCAACCTTCAAAGTCAACTTTGACTCGACCAAAATGGTTGAAAAAAAAATGCAATTGTAAAGCTAAAACTCTTACATTCTAGTAATATTCAATCATTTACCTTCATTTTGCAACAAACGGGAAGTCTCTAGCACAATATTTCAATTTATGGTGAATGTAAAAAAATTTTTACGTCCATATGCGTTACAAATTCATGCATCATTTTATGATAATATTTTCTCTGTGTTGCTTTGATCGTTTTACAATTTGTTATATAATAAAAAAATCATCGCAATTTAGTGTACAATACAACAACAAAAAAATAGCTCATTAGCTTCAACCGTTTTGCTCACAGCGCCGGATTTGTATACAATTATATATGAAAATTTTTTTTGCTGTCATATATTTATATATGATGATATTTTTTTCATTTCTGATGGTTGCATACTAAACTTCAGGCAATGAGAAAAACACTAAGCGTGTTGTGATTTTTTGAAAGAAACTTTCTTTCCACTTCGGCGCTAACTCCCAAACCCCGCTGGCATACGGCAGACACTTTTGTACATAGAGGCTCGGCGTTTAAGGGTCAATTTTCTACATAAAAATGAGAGCAAACATGATGACAATTATCCTTGTGGTTTTTGGAATTTTACGTACCTGCCAAACATGACATTTTTATAATAAAATAGAGTCTTATATATACTTACCAAGTAATTACATAGCTATTAGTTCACTTGCATGGCAGCTTGAATTCAAAATTTCACAGGTAACACTGCACATCTGTGTAGGTGACCAGTTCCGCCCACTAGTGGAAATATTAGGAACGACTTTCGCAGATAACCTCAATCTGTTCATGCCTTATGTCCATCAGCGGGGAGGAGGGTGGGCTCCAATCATGTAATTACTTGGTAAATACTGTATATATAAAACTTTATTTAATTATAAAAAAGGGATTTTGACAAAGGAAAAATCTATTTCTGAGGAAGGTCCCGTGTCACCCGGTGAAATTCCATTACAGCACGAATTTCTAGGTATAATAATGCTAGATATACCAGAGAAAAAGAGCTTTCAGGAAAGCTGGGGTTACTACCCCCAGTCGAGCGTCTTCTAGGAAGACGTCGGTATAAGAAAGGGTGAGTGAAATACCACTACCACGGAAACATACTCGAAAGATCTCTCCTTATCAAAACCCCCGGAACAGAGCGGTGAGCCGTTACAGCCCCCACACTCAACACCCGCCAGGACGGCGACACCAGCGCCACCTACCTCATTCCATGCTAGCACTAACCCCAGACTTGGCATGTGCAAGAGGGGAGAGTACTAGGTAATTTAGGAGGGTCACCAAGACACGGGACCTTCCTCAGAAATAGATTTTCCTCTGTCAAAATCCCTTTTCTGAGTTCAGTCCCGTGTCAGCCGGTGAAATAGTGATAGAGAATCATGCCAAGGCTGCAACTACTGAAAAAAAATGGAGGGTAATCTGAAGAAAAGGCAAAATTTTACCAAAATAATTTTAATTAAAGAATCTCTTCCATGTAGCAAGAATACTAAACCATATTAAATCTAAGGCACATCAAAAACTTAATACTATGAAACATGGGCAGGTCCCTGACGACGGGGAAAAAGGCCCCAAAAATCTTAAAATTACTTAAAGCAAGGTGAAACATGAAATGTGCATAAAATAAATGCAAATACAACTTTAAAACTATACACGTAAACTTAGGCTAAACACGTAAGAGACAAAATCAATGAAAATAACATATACAGAACATATACATATCATCTGGGGTACATGGAGCAAAATAAAAACTGTCCAGTACCCCTACAAGAAAAAACAATCATGGCATAATCAGATTTACAGTTTCCATCAACAGGACAAGATACAACAATATGAGGAGCCAGGCAGTGAGGCATAATCAACCAGGAGGATAAGCAGAAAAGTAAATGAGGCAGGCGGGCGGGGGGGAAAGGAAAGGATAAGGATATGATTAGTTAAGGTGGGGAGATGACACTTCCCACAGCTATGGTAGAAAATTTCAGGGCTTGAGCGATTTTAAATAGTGGCGTTTAAACACTAGAGGTGATTTCCAACCCAGTAAATTTAGATAACTTCTGAAAAGTCCATATTATGAAAGTAATTAATGGAAGTAGCAACTGCTCGAATATCATGAACCTTAGGAACTGAATCTGGGTTGGCCTGTTTAATGAAATACAGAATTTGTTGTCTTATAGCATTTAGTGAAAGAGTACCACCTTTCTCCCTGATAAAAAGAGGACCCGACTTACTCTGTGGAGTTCTTAAAAGGTAAGATTTAAGTGTATAAACTGGACATAAAGACTGGTCTTGAGGAAGGGCACCACCTTCCAAGGAGACCATCTGTCCTGTGGGTCTTCGTTCTTGGCTAAAAATCTAGGGTCAGGGGAAAGGAGGACCTCTCTCCGGACGGGAGGAAGTTCACAAAATTATCACCTCTAGTGAGAGCCGACAGCTCTGAGATTCTAGCACCTGAAGCCAAGCTAATCAAAAATAAAGTCTTCCTTAACAGATCCTGATAAGAGCAATGAAAGTTATCCATCTCTGATGCTAACTTAAGGACGTCATTGAGAAACCACGTAACAGAATGTGGGCGTGATACTGGTCTCAGACGAGCGCATGCTCTGGGGATAGATGAAAAATAGGAATCTGTATGGTCGATTTTAAAGCCATATAGAAATACTTTCTTCAATGCTGACTTGACTGTGGTAATAGTGGCCGGAGCAAGGCCTTTCTCAAACAGTGATCTAAAGAAAGAAACTCCTAAATTAGTAGTCATGATTTTGGCTTCAGATGCTTTCAGGAAGGAGGCTAATTTTTTGACTGCTGAGTCATACTGTCTAATAGTAGAATCTCTTTTATCTGATTCTAAAAACAGAGTGTTGACAGGGTCAATGTTTGCTCCTTTTTGAGCTGCGAATTTTATAAAGTCCATAAAACTAGGGCATTCTGAATTCTTGAGGAAGCTGACACAGTCTTGGTTTGTACTGTCTGGGTCAGAATGGGCTTGGGAATCCGAAGACTCCGCAATCCCAGTTCCTGAAGAAGAGGAACCAATTGCTCTTCGGCCAATAGGGGCTACTAGGGCTGGTTGACCTTTGAATGTCCTGAGTTTGTGTAAAACTTTCAGCAGTAAATTTATTGGAGGAACAGATAAATTTTCTCCCAATTGTTCCAATCTACTGTCACTGCGTCTGTGGCGAACGCCTGAGGGTCCAGGTTGGGGGCACGTAACAGGGGAGCTTGAAGTTGCTCTCCGTTGCGAACAGATCCACTTGGAGACCCGGAACCCGGCGGCAAATCCATTTGAAAGATTCCACGTCCAGGGACCACTCCGTCTCCAACGGAGTAGCTCTGGACAGGGAATCCGCCACCACGTTCCGGACACCTGCTAGGTGGGTGGCTGACAGGTGCCAGCCATGCTTGTTCGCCAGGGAGAAGATAGCAACCATTACTTGGTTTACTCGACCTGATTTGGAGCCGCCCTGTTGATGCAATGAACTACCACTGCGCTGTCAATACCAGCCTGATATGAATCCGGTTGGGGGGGCGGATTTTCTTCAGAGTTAGAAAGACCGCCATAGCTTCCAGGGTGTTTATATGGAACTGCTGAAACATTGTGGACCACGTTCCTTGTACTTTCTGTTTTGGTGAATATCCCCCAGCCGCTTAGGGAAGCGTCTGTGTGAACAACTAGTGCCGGAGGGGGAAATTGAAGCGGAACTGTTTTGGACAGGCCTCTGACTGTGGTCCAAGGTCGCAGTCTTGTCTTTAAGATTTGAGGAATAGAGGAGACCTAGTCTCTGAGCTTGACATTGGCTCGACTCCGCCACACTCTGTTTATGTCTTTTAATTTCGCTTTTAAGAGCAGGTCTGTCACTGAGGCAAATTGAAGAGACCCAAGGACCTTTCTTGGGATCGGCGGGATGCTGATTGATTTTTGAGAAATTTCCTGGTGAGAGATGCTATCTCTTTCCTCTTGGGAGGCAGGAGAGATAACGTGTGAGAGGACAGATCCCACTGGAGACCCAGCCACTGAAACCGGGACTCCGGAGTCAGGCGGGACTTCTCTCTGTTCAGTTGAAAACCCAATGACTCAGGAAGTTGATGACTATGGACGTGGCTTTCTGACACTCCGAACTGTTGGTGCCCAAATTATCCAATCGTCTAAATACGCTGCTAGGGATATCCCTCGAGACCGGGTTGTTGCACTACCGTGTCCGCCAGCTTGGTGAATACCCTGGGTGCAATGTTCAGACCGAAGGGCATGACCCTGAAGGAGTAGGCTTGATTCCCGAGTCTGAAACCGAGGAACTGAGAGAAGTTCCGCGCAACTGGGATGTGATAATAAGCGTCTGAAAGATCGATAGAGGTGGTGACGGCTCCACGCGAAGTAGAGTCCGTACCTGAGCTACCGTAAGCATGCGAAATTTGTCGCATTTTATGTAGAGATTTAGACGCGACAGATCCAGGATCACTCTTTGCTGATCGGAGTCTTTTTTTGGGAACAGTGAATAACCTGCCTTGAAACTTTAGGTGCCTTACTTTCTTTATTGGTTGTTTGTTGAGCAATTCTGTCATGTAATCCTGTAGGATTGATGTGGGTGGCTGGTAAAATCTGGTTAGAGGAGGAGGGTTCTTGATCCAGCTCCATCCTAGTCCTTTGGACACAATGCTGTGTGCCCAAGGGCTGAAGGTCCATTGGTCCCTGAACCAAAACAGGCGACCACCTACCTGTGTTCTCTCAGTGGGAGGGAGCGGGTTTATTCCCTCTACCACGTCCAGGCCTTCCCCTTGGGGTGGTGTTGAGTTTTCCTCTATGAGGGGCTCTGCCTCTTCCCCCTTGCCACCCTATTAAGGCCGTGAAAAATCCACGGCCCTCATATGGTGGGGTTGTATGCTGGCGAGGCAACATATGAGGGGAATGAGCTGGTTGGACCAGCACATACTGTTGGGGGGGTGAGCCTTGGAGGTGGAAGGCTGTGCCACTGCCAAGACCGGGACGGCTTGAACTACCGCCTGATGGTGGGGCCTCTTATGCCTCCTGAACGTTTGCCTCCTCTCGTCTGGGGCCGCCGATTCTGGGGTCTTGCGCTTGTAGGCAGAAATGCCCCAGCGAGAGCGAAGACTCTGGTTGGCCCGTGTAGCCTCGGCCATAACATTTGTGACCTCCTCTTCTGGGAAGAGGTTAGGTCCCCAGATTGAGCTTTTAACGAGCTTGTTAGGCTCGTGGCGGATAGTGGCATCGGCAAAAATGAACTTCCTGCATTCCAGTCTGGCCATGATGAACTCAACAGGTCAGACTGGAAAGCCAGCCAGCAAGGACTTAGCCAAAACCTGAAAGAATGGCTCGTCCGAGCAGGGAGACGGCAGTAGCTTCAGTAAGGCAGACGGAGTTCAAGGACCGGGCTAACTTAGTCCGGGCATCAAACTCCACCTTCAACAAAGATTCCGGCAGCTTGGGGAGCTGCTCACTGAACTGTGAGGAAGCACAGAAGGGGTCCAGTTTCCCGACAGTGAAAGTGGACGGGGCGTCCACCCAGAACTCATTACTTCCTGGGAATACCAGGGAAGTAGGGTCTGTTTCCCTCAGCTGAGGTAACGGGTTACCTTCAAAGCACGCTCGGGCCGTAGCCAGAGCGACTTTGTCCAAGCAAGGGGTGGGCAGGTTGTCTCCCAGGGTGAACATTGTGAAGTTGCCCTTGAAAGGAGTCAATTTTGTGTTTTCTGCCTGCCACTCCGTCAGAGTGCGCCCAGGAGAGCCGACTGAGCTTGGTCCCTAGGGGATGATGACAGTCTCCCTAGGAACCTTGTCCGACCCGAATCCATGCTTCCTCCGTTAGTCTCACGAAGCCTGGGTAAGGGGGCAAGAGATCGGGGGAAGAACTCCAATTCCTCCAACCGTCTCGTGCCAAGACCTTCAAGGTGAGTTTGCCATCATGTTGGATGGCCCGGAGTCGAACCGCCAAGGGTTACCGACATCAAACGGGGAGGTCCGCTGTGTCGGGGATAACATACTGGGGTTCGGCTGGGGTTGGCGAGCCATTCCTTCCAGTATATTATCATGACTGGCCAACTTTTCGGAGATTTTCTCAAATCTCGAATCCAAATCCTCCGTGAACTTCCTGAAAAGTTGGTTGGCCAAAGGCCTCTGCGTCAAAAAGCAGGCTGGCGAGGAGGGCTTGGTTTTGCAGCCCTCTTACTCGCGCCTTTGCCGGAGGAACTAGACTTGCTCCCGGAGGCTACAGGTGCTGGGACCTTAGCCTTCGACGGGGGAAGGGCAATGCCTTCTTGGAGGACGAGGACTTATAGCCCTTCGCCTTCCATGAAGTCTTCAACTTCAACTTGGGGATAGCAGACGGAGCTCTATCACCCAAGGAGGAAGACTTCACAAAACCTGAAAAAGAAGAAACAGATGAAACTGGGAGTCAAAAAAGAGGCCCGCCCCAACAACCTCACCTACCTCCCACTTACCACCTGGTCCTGCTCCGTGTTCATGGGTTCCAGGTCTAGATCTAATGGCGGCAACATCCTCCGAGACCTCAGCGTACAAAATATCCACTTGAGGGTGGCTGGGTCGCATCCCGGATTTGCTGGATGATGGGGGTGGCAAGATCTTCTGGCACTGCGACCGCCACCCGTGCGCGGGGTAAAGAGCAGGTCCCTCAACCTAGCGTCGAGGACGTAGGGCTTCCCGACGGAACATTCCTGCCAACCCAGCCACCCAGGCCCGGAGGGATTCCAAGGCAGACTTCTTGGAAGACTCATCCGCCTGCAAGAAAACCAACAATTAGTCAGAACGAAAACCAGTCCGGAACCTCGTAAACAATATACAATATGAGGAGCATGGACCGGAGGAGAAGACTGTCACTTACCGACTCATCCTGGATGGTTGCGCAGAGAGCGAAGCAAACCTCACAACCATCAGGGTGCCAAACAACCAGGTCGTCTGTCGGACCGCACAACCAGCGTGGGTCCGGCACACTACGTGACCGTGGGGGTTGTTGGAGGGAGGCGGTACACCCCGGCTCCTCACAGTGAACAGTCTGTAAAGGTAAAAGTATATGAACCCACCACCTAAGCAAAATAAAGCCGGCAAGGCCGGGAAACTCGACTACAACCGGAATACTCCGGTGGAGAAGAACTCCCTTATCATAAACTGGGCCAATAAGCTTTAAATTACACAGAGTGGAAGGTAAAAGCTTCCAGACCCCGGAGGACTCTGGGGAATGAAAGAATGAGACACCAGGAACCAACCATAAGGGCTGCCAGTAAAAATAACGGCGGAGCCCCAGGTGTAGGACCGGACTCACGTATATATACAATATAAAAAGGATAGTACTCCGTTAATAAACAGACTTATCTAAATATATCAATTCAAAACATTAAACAAGTGATACAAGGGTAACCCTCCGGAGACCGGAGGATCCGCTCCTATATAATATAAACCATCTCACACCTATTCCCCGCCGGAGAAACAAGATGGGCAAGATGATCAATGTTCATAACATAAGCCGAAGCAATTATATTTTACCCAATCTCGTAACTCCGACGGGGAGACGAGGTGTGACAGGTGTCGAACACGTTTGAGCTAATCGAACCACCAACACCAACACAGCGATGCTGGGGACTGTATGGGAGGGAGCTAATCCCTCAACCAAATGGAGAGTCCCTGAACTCGGAGAAAACGCCATCTAGCGTCACCCGCACGAGTCGAGCAAGGCTGGAGGGGTGAGGGGGAGGGGGTGGAGTAGGGAGAGGTAGGCTACCAGAAGGGAACAGGAGACAAGGGAAAACATATCACCTGCTCAACTGCACCCATACCTCCTTCCCAATGAAACTTGGGAGGGAAGCCTACTACTAGGAGCTACCCAGCCCAAAGCCCAACATCTTCCTAGGCGAAGCCTAATAGGGACCTCAAACCTAGGCTAGGAAAGGAGGGAGGAGTGCAAAGGGGAGGAGGAAGCAACAGGGAGAGAAATTTTGTGCCGAGAACCAACCGGGATCGAGAAGAGGGGGCAAGGAGGCGACTAGCCTAGAGGAAACACATCCAAAGAACTCTATTCCCCCGAAATGAAGGAAGAGAACTAAGGGGCTCACTCTGCCCTCAAAAAACGGACCCTGAGGAACAACAACAAAACTCCCTCAACCTGATCTCCACACCCAGGGCAAAGGGATGGAAGCAAAACAAGCCTACTCCACTAAATAAAAAACAATATAAAAAAAACAAAAATGTGCTCAATAGGAAGCATAGCCTACCTCGGGAAGCGGTTAGATCTTTTATAAGGCTCATCAGAGGTAAACTACACAACAAAAACAAAAACAAAAAAACTAAAAACATTAACCTAAATTAAGAGCACCATCTTCAAGAATAAAATAATTAGCCTAATAGAGACCAAAAATAAAAGGAACCCAACCTGGGGTACCTGGGCAACATCACCCTCACAAAAAAAAACTAAAGTGGAGGAAACAAAAGGGGGAGCCACCGCAGGGAACCCACCAGGATGGAACAAGGGGCAAAAATCTATCTATAACGACTGGGAGACAACTCCAACAGAAAAAGAACAGAAGGAGTCGCCTCATGATCGACATGGCTGATAGGGACGCCGTGGCGTCATAATAAGATCTCAATATTTAAGAAAATACGAGACCAAAACAGCCAAAAAATAGAAAAAACCCCACAAGAAGATGGTACTTAACTTGGAGATGGTAAAGCTGCTCGATGACATCGTAGATGAAAAAAATAATCCGAAAATAAGACGAGCACACAAAAGAAATGAACGCAATCACGTGCTAGAAAATGGAATGAGGTAGGTGGCGCTGGTGTCGCCGTCCTGGCGGGTGTTGAGTGTAGGGGCTGTAACGGCTCACCACTCTGTTCCGGGGTTTTGATAAGGAGATATCTTTCAGTATGTTTCCGTGGTAGTGGTATTTCACTCACCCTTCATTATACCGACATCTTCTAGAAGACGATCGACTGGGGGTAGTAACCCCAGCTTTCCTGAAAGCTCTTTTTCTCTGGTATATCTAGCATTGTTATACCTAGAAATTCGTGCTGTAATGGAATTTCACCGGCTGACACGGGACTGAACTCAGAAAATTAATGTTAAATAAAAACAAAGATAAATAATTGCAGCAAATGATTCCCAAATTGATAAATAGGTGGGACAAATGGATAAATTCTACTCAAAAAAGATTATGCAATAAATTTGAAAATAAAAAAAATGCTAAATTGAAAACCAATGCTTGTAACTAAATATCAGCCAAAAAAATAAAAAATGGGATAAAATCTTTGGTAGTGCTCATCTTAATAATAAAATAGTGGCGTGGTGGTATAAATAGATGGAAAAGAATCCTACTTAGTAAACTTTGTAAAAAGTACTTCATGGCTAATAAATGCATGAAATAAACTCAGAAATCCTTGCCCTGGGTGCAGCACAAAGTAAAACCAGACAACATTGTCAAAACACTTAAGTAAAACCACAACCCATCCACTGAAAATGGTGGGTGCTTCAGGTAAAATGTAACCCCTGGCTCAAAAAATAAACACCTTATTACAAGAATATAAAATAAATAAAAAAAATAAATCTATTAAATTATTTACAAATGAATCAAAATAGAAATGGTCTGATGAAAGATTCAACACTGTTTAACTTAATTAAAAATAGTGACACACAAAGAACGACTACATTCCCAGTAGTTCGAAGGCAGAATGGACATATGAGGCATAAAATGTATGCAAGCCAAAGAGGTAGAGGCTACCATGACATCTTTAACTTTACTGTACTTACAAGAAGGCAAACTGCTCTCTTAATTCTGTGTCCCAAGTTAGAAGTCCATGAGGGCAATACGTTCTAGTCAGTGAATGAAACGGATCTTGCCATATCACCATAAGTAGAGGATGGTCCTCTGAAAAACTCTAAATGGACAGAGACCTGCTTATTTTCCCACAAAGCTAGAGGGGCTTGAACGCTCAGAGAATGATCTGGTGTCAGGCTGTAGCTGGCGCCAGAAGCACTGAGCACCAGTTGAGCTAAGAGCTCAGGACTGGAGGGCACTCGTGGCAGCTAGTGGGCGCCCGTGGTAGCTAGTGGGCGCTCGTGGGGCTAATGGGCACCTGCGGCAGCTAGTGGGCACCCATGGTAGCTAGCAGGTGCTCGTGGGAGCTAGCAGGGACCCGTGGGAGCTAGCAGGGACCCGTGGGAGCTAGCAGGCGCCCGTGGGAGCTAGCAGGTGCCGGTATTTAATATAATTCAACTGGGAGCTGGCAGGCAGTCGTATAGCTAGCAGGCACCTGTGGGAGCTAGTACCTGCTCAAATGTTCTATTGCAGCGTTCATGGGAGCTGGCACCAGGCGTGCTGAGAACCAGACAAGCCAGAAGCTCGTGGCTCTAGAAGCTCCATAGCTGGTGCAAGACAGCAGCTGATGCCAGACTGTAGCTGTTGCCCAGCAAACTAGGTGACAGGCAAGCTAAATGCTCAGGATCACTTGAAAAGAAAGAGAGACGCAGAGGACAACTATACCTCCAGTAGGCCTATGTGGAATGGAAGTAGAGACAAGCTTCAGGACAGATATAATTCCAGTAGGACTAAGCAGAATAGAAGTAAAGGACAAATGAGCCTGAATGCTGAGGAGGAAGAGGCTGCTCTTATGTCCCCTGACTTTCAAAATCCTGTTGTGATAGAACTGCCTACTTATTTTGATGTATTTCCCACCTTCCTGAACATGTTGATTGATTGCCTGCTCCAGGGAAGACTCTGCTTGCTGTTAACTATCGAATTAGCATGCCCAGGTATTGAACTTTAAAGTAGTGGGAATTAGATCTTTTTCCGAAATTTGATCCATCGACTCCCAGTTTAAATGACACAATTCAAGGTTGACAATCCTGTCCTGTAGCAATTGCAAGCAGGAGTTTGCCAGGACTAACCAATCGTTGAGATGCCTCAGAAGACTTATCCTGCGCGAATGGGCCCAAACTGAAATGAGGGCCAATACCCTCGTGAACACCTGTGGAGTGGTCGACAGACCGAAACAGAGAACCTTGAACTGGTAAACCACCCCGTCAAGGGCAAAGCAAAGGTACCAACAAGAGGACATATGAACCAGTGTTTGGAAGTGCAAACTCCATCAAGTCAACGTCAGCATGAAATTGTTCTCCTGACTGCAGACAGTACCATACGCCCCATCTCCATCGTGAACTGTGTCTGACATTGCAGAAACAGTTCAGGGAGAATATTCTGATCACCCGGTCTTTTGCCATTTAGGCCTTCTCCATCGAGGAAGATTCTGCTGTAAAGCCGGGAGCGATCTCGGTAATATGGCGCCCTTTTCAGCATCGTTAATGACCTCTTGATGATTGCTTGTTTCTTCAGGGTTCTTGGAGGTAGGAAGGAAAATGGACTGGAGTGTTTGTGAGGAGGCGGGGACACCCAAAGGGAATATTCCTGCCGGAGGACATCCACTACCCAGGTCTCCGCTCCGTACCGCTGCCACGCCGCTCAATGGCTGGAAAGGCAACCCCCGACCGACGGCAGCGTCTGAGTGGGCTCGCTGTTCCTAGTGAGTTCCTCCCCTCTTCTTCTTGTCCTTATTTTTCCTTTTGGGGGGAACAGGTTGACGAAAGGGACCCTGTGGTTCCTTCCGAGGAGGCGACACCAAGAAGGGGCTGGACTTTAGCCCGAGCAACTTTGTCCTTCGAAGCACCAAATTCTTAGGGGCTGGCGTGTTAGTTTGGATGTTAAAGATACAGGACGAGAGGGATGCATGACACCTTTCGTCACTGGATTGGTGGACAAAGTCATTTTAGTGTTCATCGGCCTTCCGTTTGTCTTATTTGGCATCCACCTCCCCCTTGGGAAGAGGAGGTGGAGTCCAGGACAGGACCGTTTCACAACGATTGCGGCCTCCGTGCCTAGAGACCTGGCGATCCAGAACAGCACTGCATCCCATCTCTTCAGTACTAGGTTGGCCATTTTTGAGGTTTTCGTGCCGTCTGATGGGCGAGAAGGAAATAGCCTTACCCCCGACTGGCAAAGACTCCTGAAGGTCTAATCCTCGCCCTGAGTATGGAACAGGCTGTGATCCTCGACAGAGCGAGGCCCAGTTGTCAAGCCAAGAACCGCCTGGAGGGCGACAGAGCCGTGCCCTCCAAAGCGCTCATCTCCGCTTGCGAGAAAATTTGTTCTGCCAACAGCTGAGCCAGCACGTGGCACCGGTGCCGAGTCAATCCTGGTTCCAGTGACCTTATCTGTGACCCACCTTCAGAAGAAGTTATATTTCTTCTGTCTCGGGAGAGGGGAGGCAACAACTTGATAGCTCAAGACAAGTGAAGTGATGATGACTGTCCAGAGATAATGGATTCACCTGATTGAGAACGCTGTCCGCCAGAGGAGACCACGGGAGGCCAAGAGAGGTTTGGGTTCCCTCCTGGCGGCGTAGAACTCCTCCAGTCTGATACGAACGTTCCTCCAACCCTTGAAATGGTTCCTCCAGGCGTTGTGCTGACGGATCAGCGCCACGACCTCTACAAACACCCTCTGCAACTCCGGAGTGTCCGGGTCTCTCGGAGGGGGGACCTCCGAGAGGCGGTCATCCGGGAAAGCCACACCGGCGGGTGAGCCCGAGATCGATCCCTCATCTCTGACCTGCACTAAGGAAATGTACAACCTCCCACTCGTGTGATATAAATCAACGCCCCTGAAGCTGATTGCCCTGAAGCGTCAGCTCCGGTAACTCTCTCCGACCCCATTTCCTCCCGGAGAACCCCGGATACCTGAATTTAGGGTTGGGAGACAGAAACACTACCATGCGCCTGCTGCATTTTGGCGAGCGGATTTAACAGTTCCTTCCCGCAATGGGAGGTTGTGTGAGGCCTGGGCGGACTGTCTAAGTCAGAGGGTGAGAGACCGTCATGACGATCAGGGGGCCCTCCCTGCAGCATGTGGGCCTGTCCCTAATGCCAATTGTTCAGTAGCTTTCAGACCCTTAGGGACGAAGAAGGTCGTGGGAAAATCCGTTGACATCCCAGACGCCCTTATGGGCAGAACAGCCTTAACACTCTCCCCACCGTCCCCCCGACCTGGACAAGGAGGACTGATTGGGTGGGGAGAGGAATATGGGTTTTTTACCTTCTCCACATTCCGTGCCGATGTGGAGGAGCTCAACCCCACGGTCTCGAGAGGATCGTGCTAATATGGCAGCACGCACTTGGTAGACGCCGAAACAGAACCAGTCAGGAAGGATGGAGCTCCCAACCGCCCGAGATGGGTAACGAAGTGCCCCTCTCGGCAAGAGAACCAGCTGTCCGTTCCTGAGGTGGGGGGAGAGCACTGCCGTAGCAGGGCGAGTCTTCTTAGAGGGAGGGAGGAGCTGCCCTCCCTTTCACAGCCCAGCTTGACTTAGAAGAGGAGGGGGGAGAAGATGGAGAGGAGGAAGACCCTGCCCTCCCCTTTCTAGCCCAGTTGGGCTTAGAAGAGGAGTGTGTTTGGAGGAAGAAGACCAAGACGAGGATGACGACGATTGATGAGTAGGAGGAAGATGAAGATGGAGACGGACAAATATTTAAGATTCTTCTTCTTTTTGCCTCTTATCAATCAGGGATAATTCTCTGCATCCCCAGCATACCGACAATGACCATATGGGGTCGGCGGAACCAGGGTACCGTCTGAAGCGGGAGCAACAGACCAAGGCAGGTCCTGCTTGAGAAAGTTGAGTGTAAAACGATACTAATGTTAGTAAGCAAATGTTAGTTCTCCGAGGTGGGCACAGGTAACGATGGAAGTGTGGCGGGAGGAGTGAGAGCATAACCGGGAGGTGGCGGAGTGACTGAGCAGACCAGACCGGCCAGCGTCGACACTGCGATGGCAGGGGTGGGGACTGCGCCATATGCATGATGCATCCCCACCGAAGTCACTACGCTCCTCGGCCGCACAGCAGAAATGGTGGTGGCCATGAGAGCAACCACCGTGTGAGTAGTGGGGGAAGGGGGCAATACCCCTCCCCGCCCTACCGAGCTGATGTGATCGAGAAGCGAGGAGGAATCAGGATTGCCAACCACCCCGGTGACTCCCACACCCAACTCAAACCCAGCACAAGTCCCAAACCTCCAGGAGGAGATAAAGGCAAATAAAGTCCCCCCTCTAACCCGGAGATAAGAGATTCCAGGTGAGGGGGAGTGCAGGCTAGGTC
The DNA here is from genome assembly GCF_040412425.1 of Macrobrachium rosenbergii. Taxonomy (NCBI): domain Eukaryota; kingdom Metazoa; phylum Arthropoda; class Malacostraca; order Decapoda; family Palaemonidae; genus Macrobrachium; species Macrobrachium rosenbergii. The sequence continues at coordinate 1,233,360 of NC_089781.1, read as the reverse complement.
AGCCGATCTCGCCTCCTCTGGGGCCGCATTGCAGGGCACAGGGGATAGAATGGACAGGTTCCGTCAGGGGCAGTGTGGGGAGACCACTGGGACTCAGATAAGATGGAAATTTGAACACGATGGGGGTCGATAGGGACAAAGGGATCCCCTCCGTGCACTAATTTTGGAGTCCTTCCTTCTATATCTGGTCTTATGACGACCTATCCCACTGCTCGGGGACCAGAGCCTACACTCATCACATGGTACACAATCAGGGGAATCCTTGCTTCCCTTACGACACTTCAGGCAAAGGGAGTGAGGATCCGAGTCTCAAAACAGTGTTGCGCCACATTTTTGTCAATCCAGGGCAAATCCGGCGCCAAAGAGATTATCTAAATCATGGGTTTGCGAGGGTTAGCCATCTCACAAACACACACAAATACACAAGATCACAAACACAGAAAGGAACAAACACACCTGTGAGGTTCTAGCTTAGCCATTGGAAATGAACAGAGAGCGCTAGAAAAACATGTCCATTCTACATAAGGCCAAAAAGAGAAGATGATCAAAATCTGGGCAGTTAGTCTGGGTTCCCCACAGTTGCCAACCTCAGACCCCCTGGTAGTGATACCAACTAATGCCTTGTAAGTCTTTTGTGGCCTATGTTCAGCAACTCCCATTCGTATTCCCCATATGTAAAAAGGACAAGGGTTTGTATTTGTGTTAACTGAACAAATATTACTTTAAATTCTTGTAAAGCAAGTAAAATAACAGGAAAACATCAACTGCCAAAGTCTAGCTCACCACGGAACTATGGCTTAAAATTACCCAATTTGCTACTGCTGCTTAGAGTTAATTCCCAGGGTAAGGAGATGATGAAGTGGGAATAGGATAGGTTGAAACTTTGATGAGTTTTTTGGGGGGTTATGAGTCTTTTGTATTATTGATGATATGCACATTCTGATATATTTACATGACAAGAATATTATACTATAGTTGTAAATTAAAGCTTTATAATAGAAACTAGGCCTAGGCTAGTGTTGAGTTAAACTGAGCTCTATAATTTCAAATACAGGTTTACTAATTACTACAACTATTATTTTCCTTCATTCACATGGATATATACATTCAAGAATAGTATATTTTACTAATTACAGAACTGATATATTAATTTTGTGTAATTTTCTTTGACAACCACCCCTCCCCGGCCCCAAATATCTTGGCCTCACCTAGGCGGCCCAACTGATGGAATGCCAGCTATGCCACTGCTTAGTTCTACCTAAACACAAAACAATATAACGGACTGCCACCTCCAGCTCTTGAAAATAAGTAGCCTAACTTCCCACCATTGAGGTTGGGAAGGGGGCTACTAGTAAATGAAAATAAATTGATGTTTACTTTATACCAACAGACCATATGAGCCACATAACAATAAATCGATAAATTAAAAAAAAAACTCAGGTATTATCTAAGTTTCATCAAATTCGGATATCTAATATTCTTTCTACTTGCTATCAAATATTTTGTCATCATTTATCTTTACATGAAATACCCTTACATCATCTTCTGATTAAGAATTTCTATGGAGATAATTTTAGAAAATTGTGCAAGGATGTTAGTCTTGATGGATGCGTTTATGCTGCCATGTCAGTTTTTCTGCTGATGATTTTGTTTTTGTCAATGTATTGTGGGTAAAAATACCTAATTCTTTTGTTTTTCAGAACCATAATGTTATCAAAGAAATGCTGAAACCTGATTGGTTGTTTGTTTCAAGAATATCAAGATTAATGTCACTGATTTTGGAATAAATTGTTTAAAAACCTTTAACTTCAGTTGAATTTTATCAGTCTGCAGTGGGTGTTCTCTGATTCCTTGAGGCTATTGGTCGTTTCCAATACATTACAATGGAACTCCACAGGTTGTGAATACCTTTCTTCGTGAACATTTAGTACTACCATCTATTTAAGGTAAGTGAAGTGGTTAGAAATGTAAAAGTTTAAAGTTTCGGGTTTGTTTCACCTGAAACTGTAACTAGGCGTGTATTTTGTAAATTTCGTTCCCTAACCCCTGGCATATGGGGCTGCAGCCTATGTGATTGATTTCCAGGAGAGCTTGCAACAATCATTTAAAATGGTCAGTAAGTGGCGTTGCACCAAACCCTAAACAGACTATTCGGTACCCATTGCGGCCATGTATCTCTAAATCTAATCATTTGCTGGAAGAAATAAAGGTCATGATTTGAGTTGAAAGTTCTTGCACTCTCTGCCAGGAAAATGTAATTTTTATATGTTGTGAAGAATTTGACCGAAAATTGTAAATTTACAAAAATCATTGTCACTGCCATCTCTATCAAATACCTGGTTTCCTCTATTAACAGTTTACCATTAATTTTTGCTGATATTCTAACATCAGAACTGATATGTTTTTGGTAAGGCTTTAGGGTAACCCGCATGAAATGTTATTATGGAATGGTTCTGCGTGATTATGTCATTTAGCCATACGTTCAAGATGGGATTGGCTGAAAACCCATTATCAAAGAACTAAACCAACCTAACCCTCCTACCCCATTAATAACCTCCCAGGCGTTTACCTCTTGGTGTTACCGAGTGAAGGAAACCCCTAACTAGCCAAGGACATCCACTTTCCCATTCTCGTTGATATTCCAGTTCCCCGTGGACGAGTCCGTACAGTTCTCGGCTAGCACTCTGCTAGGCCCGAGTTCGAGTCTCCGGCCGGCCAACGAAGAATTATAGGAATTTCTGGTGATAGAAATTCATTTCTTGGAGTATAATGTGGTTCGGATTCCTGTAATCAGTTGAACTGTATTCCCGTTGATAGGTAAATCTAATTGGTTCTTAGCCACGTAAAATAAGTCTAATCCTTCTTATGCCAGCCCAAGAGCCCTGTTGTTCAGCTCAGTGGTCTGGTTAAACTAAGGTTGATAGTTAACTTTCGTGATATTCCTAGAACACCATTGTGGCTTCTCAAGAAGCATTGTACTGGTATTGCTGACAAACTTGTTTACGTTTTCACACAAGAACCTTCACAGCGAAACACCATATGCTAAACTTCTAAGGAGACTGAACCATCGAACAGTGACTGTGCCTGTGCGCCACAAAACTGGTTAACAGCCGCTGGCGCAGTTGCCAGGTCCTTGAAATATACGGTGGAGTTGACAGTAATTTGGGCTAGCTGTTATCATCTTCACTAGACTGTAAAATCAGGTATATATTGCTGTTTACTGTATCACTGATTACTGTTTTTTTCCTCGGGTCGCACTCCACCGAAGCAACTCTGCGAGACCAAAAAACTCAATTCATCATAGACTGTAATAATGCATTTATTCTGGGATTTTTTTTATTATATGGCATATACAGTCCATACTGAAAAATTGAAGTCTTTAATATTTTCTTGAACGACTTGCTATTTTCCGTCCTTCTGATATGAAGTTCGATTTTATTGTATAATCTTGTAGGGGGAAATTTAAAGAGTTGAAAGCCCAAATTCATATACCATCTTGGCTCGAATAATTTGATTCTATCTGTAGCTATTCTTGTGTTGACTCCATCCGTTGGCTGCATTGTACGCAGCAAGTCATTCAGTTATTTTGGACACCCAGTCTTGATTGCTTGTTGAGTCATTAACCATATTTCAAACATTAATCTAGCTTTTAAAGGGAGCCAATGCAGCTCGAACAATACAGGCGTAATCATGCCATGACTTTATAAGTCTTGCCGCTCTATTTACTATATGTTGCAACTTTCTAAGTTCTATTTTCAGTAGATTATGATAGACAAAGTTGCAATAATCCACTCTGTTTATGACACAATTAATGATAAGTTTTTACATAGAACGCTCATCAGAATATTTTTTTTAACAAAGGCAATATTTCTAAGATGATGGACAGTAACCTTGACGACATTGTTGATTTGAGCACTAATAGATTGCGGTCTAGTATTACGCCCAAGTTGCGTGCTTTGTTAGTGATCGGAACTACACATAACTATTTATATTTAGCCAAAATGACGGTTGAAGATGGTGGTGAATTCAGATGAGAAAAGTAAGGAACAATAGGTATTCTGTGTAAGTTCAATACGGAAAGCAACATTTAAATCTCAAATACGGTCGAATTTCGTTTTTTTTTTTTCCAAGGAAAAGGCGGCAACCATAATATGACTAGCAAGTGAAGTGTCATTCAAGACGCTTCACTGTAGCCTAGTTGTCCAGTGCTAAATAATCATGGTCAAGTAACTACTATCATCAAACAAAAGATGCCGAAATGTACTGTATTGTATGTACTTCCCTATAAACTGTAGATGAACAATGAAAGTATTAAAACAATGACCATCTTACCTGTCAAAAATTGCCATTTATTCCCCTTGAATAAAATTTCTAGTTTTCTTGAATACTTATTTTTTGATGTATTTCCCAGTTTCTATGAAAAAATACGTTGATGTGATTGTTTTGCTCCACAGAAGAAGTTTTTATCATATTAACTATAGCAATGAGTTTGTATAAATTAGTACATTAATATTTAAAGTAGTAAAACACCTTTTTCGCAAATTTTATCCATCTCTATAAAATTAAATGACGTCTGATTGCAGTGTTGTCAAACTTCTTCCTGTGGAGAATGTATATGTTATTTTCTTGTTGTATGCCAGTTTTTTTTCTGGACGAAACCCTTTTTTTGTATGTTGGGTTACGATTAAACAACTTAATGTTTGTGTTTTAGTTGATGGTTTGTTACGTAACCCTGTAGTTTTGTAGATGTGACAACTGTGCTATCAATGTACTGCTCCCGAGTTTTCTTCAGGGTGAGAACATGAAGCTCTGCCTGTTTCGCAGCAAACTCCAGAAAGGCAAGTTGTAGAAGAAATTCTCGTAAAATCCAGCCCCATCACCTCGTGAACTGTCGTCGCCATTGCAGTAATTTCTTCATAAGAATATTCTGAAATCCCCCTTTTTTTAGCCATTTATGTTTTCCTCTATCGAAGTAACGTAACGTTTTGTCAGTTTTGCAGTAATATGTTAATGTTTTCTTGCTTCTTAATGTAACTTGGATGATTGTTGTGTCCTTTAAATATTAATTATATGTGTTAAACTTTTTAATTGCGTATTTGTGAACCCGTGTGGCATCACCCAAAAAGAATTGGTGCAGGAAATATAGTTGATTGTTTCTCAACTGCACTTTGTTGGAAAGAATATAATGTTTCTTGACTTCATGGTACATTTAAGTAAGTTAGTAAACTCCTCAGCACTGTAACTTGGTCTCATTCAAAGCTAGGGCAGGAGGGCTTAAGGTTGAATGAAATCGTACCGAATGTGAGCCTAAAACTTTAAAGTTTCACCACATTACCCGTAATTTTGAACGGTAGTGCAAATTCCCTGTTCGTTAAATACTCCCTCATTATTTATTATTTAAATTTTCATGGCAACACTGAGATGTACTATACTCCCAAAGACAGGGGATGGGAGGAAAATGGTAGAGGAAGGACACGAGAGAGGATAACATACGAATGCTTATGAGAGAGGCGAGAAAGAGAAACAAACAACTGCAAAGAGAGGCGAAACAAACTAATGTAGAGGGAGAGAGAGAAATACCGGCGATCCTTAAAGCAGCGCATTAGAGGACTAGGCCTAGCCTTTTTTTTTCAAACTGTTGCTTAATTGACGAAATTCAGTACTTTTAATACAAATATTTTAAAATCAAATAATATGCCGCACCCTTTCAAAGTTAATCCGCTGAAAGGGAAATTGAGTGTGGAAAGGTTTGAAAGGTGTAACGGGAGGAAAAACCTCGCAAGCCTGTTTTCTCTATCTAAAACATCATTCAGGTAATCACAAACATTAGATAATATTGTGTTTAATTACACCAAAATTACTGAGAATTAAATCTGTAGACAAAATTATATATATATATATATATATATATATATATATATATATATATATATATATATATATATATATATATATATATATGTATAATGTATATATATGTATATATATATGTATATATATATATATATATATATATATATATATATAATATATATATATATATATATATATATATATATATATATATATATATATATATATATATATATATATATATGTATATATATATGTATATATATATATATATATATATATATATATATATATATATATGTATATATATATATGTATATATATATATGTATATATATATATATATATATATGTATATATATATATATATATATGTGTATATATATATATATGTGTATATATATATATATATATATATATGTATATATATATATGTATATATATATATATAATATATATATATATATGTATATATATATATATATATATATATATATATATATACATAGTATATTCTGCTGTTCGACCTCTCTGCAGTATTTGAGTAGTAAAATAATCCGGTGTAACAGTCTGTATCACCCCCTGTCCAGAAATTCCCCATGGAAATATGACCCAGGATACATTTCCCCCTGCGGGAATTTCGTCCCAGGATAATATTCCCCCTCAGGGCAAAGATTCTCCCAACCACACTACTGTTATAAGAGTATGGCTATGGCGGCGACGTTAGCAACGACAGCCTCCTGCCACACAGGATAATTATCATCGCGACTAAACTACCTCTTGGCGGTCATTATCTTTGCTATTTACAGTCTTTTGTTCATGTTTATACGGAAATCCCCACCGGGCTTGTACTAAACACGCCGCAAAGGTGGATACATGTAGGGAGTAGAAATGGCCTAGAGGGGGGAAAAATATCCTAGGTCCAAAATTCCCCCCGGGGGAAAAAACAACCTGGGCTGTTATTCCCGGGGGGAAGTCAATCATAGGCTTTGTCTGTCCGTCCGCCCTTTTTTCTGTCCGCCCTCAGGTCTTAAAAACTACTGAGCCCACAGGGCTGCAAATTGGTATGTTGATCATCCACCCTCCAATCATCAAACATACCAAATTGCAGCCATCTAGCCTTCTCAGTCATTTTGATTTTATTTAATGCTAAAGTTAGCCATAATCGTGCTGCTGGCAACGATATAGGCTATAGGCCACCACTTGGCCTTGGTTAAAGTTTCATGGGGCGAGGCTCATGCAGCATCAAACCGAGACCACCGAAAGATAGATCTATTTTCGGTGGCACTGATGATGCGCTGTACTGTTTATTGCGTAATTAAGCTGGAAACTATCGGTAAAAGGTATTTGAAATACTTTCTTTAAAAGAAATACATACATATATATATATATATATATATATATATATATATATATACAGTACATACATAAAGATAAAATCCACAAAGGAAACGGAAACACAGGAGTGCTGCATGGCTTTCAGCGCTAGGTCCTTTGGTAGCAGCTAAGTAAAGGACCTAGCGTCAAAGGCCTCGCAGCATTCCAGTGTTTCCATTTCTTACTGGATTCTATCTTTATTTAGATATTCATCACGTTCCATATTTTTGTGATTCAGTTACACACACATATATATATATAATGTGTGTGTGTATGTGTATACATATATAATATGTGTGTGTATGTGTGTATACATTATATATATATATATATATATATATATATATATATATATATATATATATATATATATATATATATATATATATGAAATTTTTATCACACCGTCATTTATATACAATCACTTGCTGCAAATGTCGTTTAATATCCAATTCACCGAAGGGGAATTTTCAGTGATAAATGGATTGGTACCTTCCAACGACTCAGGAATCCCAAGAATCCCGAAGACAGAAGCAGCAGCAGCAGAGGAAGCTTCCTCGGAGACCAAAATGCCTCCGGAATCCTAACGCCCACCTGTGTCGGTTTTGAAAACTGGGGATACAGCAAAGAGTCGATCAGTACCGAACTGAAGATGCTTCTAAGTTTGCTTTCCTTCGTGCTTGAACAGTGCTTTGGCTCCAGGGTCAAATTCCCCCACGAGAATATCGTTTATATCAGTCTTGTTGTGCTATTCACTGAAGTATTTATACTTCGTGGACTTTGCATGGTTTTGGTTCAATTCTTCATCGATTTTATGGCTCTGGACAACTCTGAGTGTCCAGAGGAGGCTAATTGTAAGGACGAAGATTTGGAAGACGATCATTCAGAATGTCAAGAGGATAGTTCGGACTGTGAGGACGATAATTCAGACTGTGAAGAAGACAATGATTCAGATTGCGAAGAAATACCTCGTTTAATCATTCCAAAAACAGAGGAAGCAATTAATAAAAATGAAAACGTCTTAAGGCTTGAGAAAGAGAATGAAAAGAAGGCCCAGATGATAGAGGAATTACAGAAGAGGGTAGAGGCCCTGACCGAATATGGAATGCAGATGGAACGAAACATGATAGACCTGGAACGACTCAACCAAGAAAAGGAGAGACAAATTTGTTCAATGCCTGCCGAGATGGAAATTCTTAGGAAAGAAATAGCGGAAAAGTCGAAAGAGACAGAAAGGCTAATAAGGGAGAACGAAGATAAAGACTCAGCGCTAATTATTTTGGAAAGCACGGTCACAGTTCTCGAGATGGAAAAGGAGAAGATGAATCACGATTTGAAGGAAATGGAAAATGACAGACATGCGACAAAAGTCCAACTGAACAAGCTGAACGAAGACTTGGAAAGACTTCGAGAAGAAAACAGAAGGAGACGAAGTCGCTTTGAAAGTCTGCAGAAGGAGAACGGGGATAGCCTTAAGAATTAAAAATTTAGAAGACCAGTTAGAAGTTCTCACCATTCAGAAACAGAGAGCTGAAGAAAATTTGCAACAGCTCCAGCAGTGCAAAATAGAAATAGTAGAGACAAAGAACGAACTTGAAAAACTGAAAGAACAGAACCTGCTTAGGGATAGAGAGATCCTCCGACTGGAGAATGAATGCTCTCTGAAGCACAAGAAGGTAATCGGTCTCTTGAAAGAAAGTACAAGTGTTGTAGCAGAAAATGTGAATGGAAAGATAAATGAAATGATGAAGAGGAGAGTCCAACTAGAATTCGAGCTGGCGAGACAAAGGAGGAGTTGGAGACGATGGAGTTTGAGAAGATGGAGGCCATCGTGGAAATTGAAAGACTCCAAGAAGAGCACTTAGCCAAGGATACGAAGATCAGATCCTTGGAAACGAAAGTCAGGGCTCTTAAAGAAAAAAAAGGTGACTGATACAGTGAAGGAACGCGATCTGATAAGTAAGGAAAAGGAAATGTTTAATAGCAAAAAGAATATGGTTAAAATGGTGCCGATAGAACAGTCTGTACCAGAAAGGAAAGATGGAAAGAAAAAGACCTTGGATAAACCTCGATGTCTGAGAAAACCTCAGATCGATTGTAAGGCCCTCTGCCGACGACTGGATAGCATCGAGGAAGGACTCAATCGAAACAGGGCATTGGAACAACATCCAGCTGGCATCAAGAGACGCTCAAAAGCCCTGGCTAAAACTCCACCAGTTAAGAAGTCCCTGAACAGAGAACAAGTGCACCAGAAGATGAGGCTGGAATCTGCAGCCACTCTGAAAACTGGAGCAAGACTCTGAAATGGTCAGAAATCTCTACAAGATAAACTCGGTCACTTGAGGACTCTGCATTTTTAGGAAGACGGGTGGTTAGTTTGCAGAAGACAGGACATCTCTGATGTTGGAACAGAAAGAACCTGAGTTTTGTGATGGACATCATTCCTGGATACAGCTGTGGAAGCACCTCTGCTGCGATGGAGAGACTACAGCGGCTGGTGGGACTGGCAGCAAGTGCCCGAAGAATGGACTCCTGCCACATGATACCTCTGGGAATGGGGTATCAATGCCCAATCACATATGCTTGGAAGGCAACCACTGGCGCGGCGTAAGAACCCGTAAGTTTCATGCCTCCTTCATATGTGAACTGGGTTATGCATTGCATATTGGATCCCATTCTTGCATATACTACTGTGGCAACCTCTGGCGCGGTGTAAAAACCCGTAAGTTTAATGCCTACTATATATGCAAAACATGGGTTATGCAATGCACATTGGATCAAATTCTTGCATATACTACTGTGGCAACCTCTGGCACGGCGTAAAAACCCAGTAAGTTTCATGCCTTTTATATATGCAAAATATTTGATCCCAGTGTGGCAGGGGCAAAAAGACATCGAAGGGCGCGAACCGTCAGGAGTCGCTGAAATTCAACGTCGTGCAATTTGGAGATTGGAAGCTTCCTGTCTGTAGCAAAGGACTGACTGAATTATGGATTTCATCAAGGAACCAGACGTTTCCAACAGTGAGTGCAGAAATGGCTTCTGATTTTGGACCATCAAGAAATCACCTGTTTTCCGTCGATGGCAGAGGAATGATCTGGAGGTTCTTCACTGACTGGCAGGCATCACACGATGTAGGGTCATATGACTGAGGATTGTATCTCTCTTGGCTAGCTGATGGAGCTGAGAATGGGGAAGGTCCACCCCTGGCAAAAATAAACTCCCATTCAATGAAGCTCTGTTGGCGAGGATGCCCCAGGGGTGAGATCACTTGCGATCGTTAAAGACCCACAAATATATATATATATATATATATATATATATATATATATATATATATATATATATATATATATATATATATATATATATTATATATATTATATATATATATATATATATATATATATATATATATATATATTCATATAATATTATTTATATATATATATATGTATATATATGTATATATATGTATATATATATATATATATATGTATATATATATATAATAATGGCATAATATATATATGTATATATATATATATGTATATATAATATATGTATATATATATATATGTATATATATATATATATATATATGTATTATATATATATATATGTATATATATATATATGTATGTATATATATATATATATATATATATATATATATATGTATATATATATATATGTATATATATATATATATATATATATATATATATATGTATATATATATATATATATATATATATATATATGAAATTTTTTATCACACCGTAATTTATGTATGATCCTGAAGCTACAAATGTTGCTTAATATCAAATTCACGCTACCTTGCAAATATCCCCGATGGGGGAATTATCACCTAAAGGAATTTTTATAAGTGATAAATGGCCTGGTACTGCCGAGTCTCGATCCCACGACGCAGATACTTATCCAGCGACTCCAGTCGACGTCATACCCAGTCTCGATCCCACGACGCTGGATAAGTATCATGCGTGGTGGGATCGAGACTCAACGATCAGTACCAGGCCATTTATCACTTACAAAATTCCTCCGCAATAATTCCCCACCGAGGATATTCCCGAGGTAGTGTGAATTTGATATTAAGCGGCATTTGTAGTTTCATGATTATATATATATATATATATATATGTATGTATGTATGTATGTATATATATATATATCTATATCACTAAGTCCACGTTGGAAGGTGAGTGAAAACAGGTGTAACAGTTTGTATTTTCCCCTGTCCGAAATTCCCCCGCGGGGGAAATATAGCCCAGGATATATCACCCCCCCGCGGGAATTTCGTCCCAGGATAATATTCCCCTCTCTGGGCAAGGTTCCCCCAACCCCACTACTGTTATAAGAGTATGGCTATGGCAGCGACATGTAGCAACGACAGCCTCCTGCCAAACAGGATAATTATCCTCACGACTACACCACCTCTTGGGGGTCATTATCTTTGTTATTTACAGTCTTTTGTTTATGTTTATACGGAAATCCCCAACGGGCTTGTACTAAACACGCCGCAAAGGTGGATACATGTAGGGGGGAGAAATGGCCTAGAGGGGAAAAAATATCCTAAGTCCAAAATTCCTCCCTTGGGAAAAGCAGCCTGGGCTGTTATTCCCGCGGGGGAAATCAATCCTAGGCTAATTTTCCCGGGGGAATTTCAGTCAGGGGGGAATAATTTCCTGCTACACCGGTAGAACTATAGGGTAGCTCCGCGTCGTCGACGGCACTATAACTTGACTTTTTCTACAGTTTTTTGGTTGCTAATTATGAATTTACCTTTGATTATCGGCGCTCGAGTCTAATTAACCTGTAATTAACACCCGAAGTCCATCCAACAAGGGGTTTCCATACGCGACTTCACAAGACAGCATGGGTACGTCTGTTTCGAACGGTTCATATCCTGTCCGGCAAGTGCAATAACTTGTTAACATATGGGTATCCCCACCCCCGGGCCAGTACTAAACACGGCGAAGGGACATTTTCCGCGAATAATGGCTAGATATGTTCCACAGAGGAACCCACGAATGCGTGAGTCCGCGAATCATGAGAACACAAATACGGGGTGTTTACTGTATTCTTAATGATAATGATCATACTGGTATTTTATATAAAACTTAAAATCCAATATGTAATCTCTCAATTATCTGGATTAATAGAGCCATGGGCCTATCGGTTAATGGTGAAATCTGGATAAACGCAAGTAAAAAAACTACGGATCTTCAAAAGGCAATTCTATACCCTCCCTCCCACCTTATCAATAACACATAACTGTAAACACTAAATATGCTCATAAACAACAACCATCACATTTTAAACTGAAAATTTTATGCAAAAAGCAATTATCTACATTATATTCCCATATCTGTAACAAAATATACGGTATAAATACATTTAAAACAAAGCAAACCCCCTTTTTTTTTCTCTTGTATCCAACATGCAATATGGTAAGTTACAAAAATAAAAATTTTTGTAATTCTCCCCAAAAACACTTTAAAATACACTGTACAAAAGAATAATAAACCCCTTTTTAGCATTCTGTAAAAGAAAACTACTGAGGCTAGAGGGCTGCAAATTGGTATGTTGATCATCCACCCTCCAATCATCAAACATACCAAATTGCAGCCCTCCAGTTAGCCATGACTGCACGTCTGGCACCACAAGAAAACAGGCAACCACAGCCAGCTGAGAGTTTCATAGGCCATGGCTGAGAGTTTCATACAGCATTATACAGTGTACAGAAAGTTCAGCTGCACCGAAAAAACTTCAGCACATTTTTTACTTTTTTTCTTGTATACAACATGCAATATAGTTGGTTACCCAAACAAATTCTTTCATTTTCGACAAACACTTAAGTACATTGTACATAAAAAAATGTAGTCATTTATTTCTCTCGTATGCAACACACACTATGGTAGGTTAAACAAACAGTTTTTTCATTTTCCCCAAACACTACAATACATTGTACATAAAAAAAAAAAAGTAAAAAATGTGAAAAAGTTTCTTCAGTGCAATTGAGTTTTTTGTACAGCGTATAATGCTGTATGAAACTCACCCACGGCCCATGAAACTTTCGGCCAGCCTTGGTGGCCTGTGTTCTTACGGTGCTAGATGCAGGATCACGGCTAACTTTAAACTTAAATAAAATCAAAACTACTGAGGCTAGAGGGCTACAATTTGGTGTGTTTGATGATTGGAGCGTGGATGATCAACATACGCATTTGCAGTCCCCTAGCCTCAGTAGTTTTTAAGATCTGAGGGCACACAGGAAAAGTGCAGACTGACAGACAAAGCAACCTCAATAATTTTCTTTTGCAGAAAACTAAAAGTAACCCCTTTTTCTCTCATACGTTATCACATAATGCGGTAGGTTACACAAACGATTTTGCCTTTTCCCCAAACACTTGAAGGTACATTGTACACAAAAAAAAATCCCTACATTTATAAAGAACACTTTTTCTCTGTCACTTTCTTCTGTGCACTGCCCTTGTTACTTAAAATGGCTGGACTTTTTAAAAAACCTGTCAGGAGGTTTACAAGTCCCCCTTCACCTCCTGCCCCTCCTTCAGTTCGACTGCCATTGAGATCGACATCATCTTTTTCCTGTGCCTCCTGTGACTCTTGGGAGACATTCAGTGGTGAAGTGGGCGGGAGAGGTGTAGAGGTGCCTAGAGGGCTGGGGTCATCAAAGTGGGGCAGCAACACTTTAGATTCTTGGCTGAAGAAGCCCTTCATATCAATGAAGGCTGCAGAGGTACTCACCTGTGGTTCCAAGCTGAAGGACTGAGTTACCGAAGAAGTGGATGGAGGTGGACTTGGGTGTACAGGGGCTTGGGATTTGAATAAGCTGTCAAGGGTACTTTAACAATATGAACAATGATTCTGCTTATCAATGACAATCCTTTGATACTCTCACATTTGTGCAGCCACATCCAATGCCCTAAGGAAGTCATTGTAGTCAATGTTGGGGTTCTTCAGCACCTCGATAAATGTATTTAAAGGCCAAGCGCATATGTTTGTATGAGGGCACTTGTTGTGATGCAGCCTTGGCATTGTCACTGTCATCATCAGGCGCTTTCTCGCCACCATCATCAACGGCAGCAGCTCTCTCTCTATCGAATAGAAGTTGTGGCTAGGGTCGCCACCATTGTTGTCCAGCCACTCCCATACGTCATCCTCAGGAATGTTGTCACCTCTAGTCGCCAGTTGAGCATGGAGGTCATTGACTTTGAGCCCATGGAAGGCCATCATACTCTTCTCAATCCAGCATACGATTCCAGGCATGGTAGAGTCTCTACAATGACGTCCCTCCAAGCATCTGCAAAGTTGTAGATGGTTCTCCAGTGTCTGTTCCCCATGTATCCAAGCCTTGCTCCTTCTCCTCCAATACTAGCATCACCACCTCCATGAACTTTCTCCAGTACGGCCTTTTCGTTGAAACAATAACACCTTGGTCCATTGGCTAAGTAATCCTTCAAATATTCGGATTAATAGAGCCAATGGCCCATCGAATAATGTGAAATATGGATGGTGAAGGGTAAATAAATCTAGGGGTGTCCAAGAACAACTCTGCACCCTTCCTCAGCTAACCTTGTCAATTCCATATAACTGTAAACACTTATTATGATTATAAACAACTGCCATCACACTTTAAACTGAAAACTTTATGCAAAAGGCAATGACTGTATCTACCTTTTTTACCCATATTTATAACAAAATATACTGCATAAATACCTGTACACTCTGAAAAAATAATGGAACCCGTTCTTTTTCTATCACTTGTAATTGACACACTTCAGTAGGCAGGTAGGCCAGCTGAGTTTACCCACAGCCTACCATAGTTTTATGGACATGAATGTATTTTTATATAGCAACTTTCTCATTAGTTACCATATTGCATTAACATACACAAGATACAAAAAGTTTGTGTGTGAACTATTGACCTAGACTAGCCTACTGTAGGTGTTACACTTTCAATATCCACTTGTCAAAATAATGGTAATGAAACTGCCATTCCACTTACAGAATCCATTTATACTGCATTTCAGTATTATATCATATATCATCATTGTAGTATTTTTTATAAACCCAAACTTTTCCATTTTTATCTGCTGAAGGTCTTCTACCCTTTCAAAATAACATTCTTATCAGTATTCTGCAATGTGAACTTCTAATTCAAATTCAATCTCTTCATTTTGCTTACCCCCAAAGGACTTCAATATCTTCATCCACTTTACCAAATTAAAAAGAAATTTGTATTTTTCCTAACATATGAACCTACACTTTCATATATGAAATAATCTACGCTTACCTTGCTTTGGCTGTTATTGAATCATCTCTGAAAAACAAAATCCTAGTGCTATCCCTGGGTCATGTGTGACCTGGATTGACCTACCCTCTTCCATCATCTGCAATCCCACTCTCCCAATTTGTCCATGTCATCACCCTTTTCTCTTCTTCCAACGAACCTCTCCATCCTCTTCCTGGCTGGTCCTCTGTCAAATTAAATTTTCTTCTTTCTTCAATTGCCCTCTGTACGTCTAACTTTATTCTCTCATGTCTCTATCTGTAGCCCTCCCCAGATGCCACATTCTTTCCCATGTGTTCCACGTTCCACTTTATTTTTGGCGTTGTCTCTATACATCTTGATTTCTTTGTTTTACTCACTTTTTAATCCTCTATTTCTTTTTCATAACTATTAAATCTTTTTTAAAATATTCTCCAAGTAAATAATGCAACACTTTACAGTTTGTGTTCTAACTGAAGTCTGTATCAAAGATTACGCCTATTAATTAAAATGATAAAACAGCAGAAACAAACAATGTGTATCAGTAACATGTATAAAAGGCTAATTAGGTTACAATGCAATGAAAGATAATCTTAACAATAACAGAGGTTTATTCTCTTTTGAAAATCAAGAAGACATGTTATAATGAGAATTTCAATGGTTATTTATCATTTGAGCTCTTCTGATAATACAAAAGAATAAAGACTTCATTTTCTTGAACATTACGGCTTCTTACAGTACACCCCATTAAGAGTTCTTCATGCATGTCCATAACATAAATATTAAAACTAAATTAATGGAGAATCCTTACATAACATAAATGAACAACCTGTACACTTAAATTTTAAAGATCTGGCTTATTCCATTCTCAAATGTTACTTTACTAATGGCAACTCCCTGAAAAATATTTACAGTATAGGCAACTCTGCTTATAAAGTTTTTCAAACTTTCCAACTTAAAACCAAGATTTGGCTAATTTAATTAATGATCCATTCATTCTAACAACACATCAGCCTAATGTATTTTTCACACTATATAAATACACACCCTATGTTGATTTCACTTACCGGGTCAAAATACTCAGACTTTGTTCAGTAACAACAGAACTTTTAAGACAAAACTGCCTATAAAAGTATCAAATACTTGCATTACCAATCAATACCCTAAAACTGGCCAGCAAAGGGTATGGCAAAGAAATCCATCATATATATATATATACAGTAACTGATCGTATGGAATTATTTATTCTGCATGCTGAATGATGAAATGTTTTGTCAAAATTATGCTGGTACATTATCTCATAGGATGTTATGTGCCCAGAAATAATAAAATCTAAAGAAATTTAAAAATAAATAAAAATAGCACATATATACAAATATGTCAATTCAGCAGTTTGTCAAAATACTGAAGTTAATTCTCAATAATACCGCACACTCAAATTACCACCGAATAACCTGCACAAAAATGCAATAAAACCACAACACTTAAAGGATACCTTCAAAATGAAACAACAAATTAGGATTCGCTTAGCTATTTCCAATTTTTTTCCATCTCTTGTTTATACATTAAAGCCTCTGAATTCTATCTTTATAACCATAAGTTAAAATATACTTTTGTAACAGCTTCATATATACACACAAATTATTCTTGGAGCTACTCATGACCACTAGAGTACAATCAAACCAAGGGCTTGCAAGCCTTTGCTTGTTAAGTTTGTACATGCCCAAATCAAGAACTAAGAAACCAATTTAGCCAGGATTTCAAAAAGGAATACCTAGTCCTTTCCAACAATAATCACTCACACATACACACTTGCTTGCACACACAAATCAGCAATGTCTTTTTTTTCCGTTTTTCATAATTTATATCACAATTTACAAAAGGACCTTCAACAAACCTGTCCAATGAAAATATTAGACAGGTCAAAAAGGCTTAACGATTCGTGGAAAACGGCAATTAGGGAGGCAAATCACCAAGCAATCTCTGCTGCTGCAATTGTGCTCGAACAAGAGCATTTTCATTTTTCAAAGCAGCGTTTTCATTTTTCAATACCTCTACCTCTTGCTTTAGTAGTTCAAAATCCATTTCCCTTCTCTGAGTTTCTTTCACTTTCTCCATCAGCTGCTCATTGTGTTCTCTTAATTCAGTTATGTAGTCACAAGCTTTGGCAAGAATCCCACCTTTGCTCTGTAAAAAAACAAAATCAAAAACATGGTGAAAAAAAAATTGGTACATAGATATCGGCTTGTAGTTCTTCAACTCCCACTTCATTTCAACTTTAAATATCCATTTTAACCACTTAATCTGAAATCTTCATTGGAAAGATAATAGATTTTGTTATAGAATTAATACTCTGATATCCAAAACACAATTCCTCATAGCAAGATTATATTCTCATCATTAATCATACCAAAGTAAAAAACACCAGACATATCCCAATTAAGACATAAGTTTGATAACAACTAGTATTTGCTTTAACCCCAAAAGAAAAAAAAGATAATTCATACAAGAGACTACTGAACTTCTAGTATCTAGCTTGCGTAAGTGAACCTCCCTCATTATCCTCCCTTCATGACATCTAAAAGTTTTGTTATAAAAATGACATTTTTATACGTCATTTTTATAACAAAATAAAGTTTTATATATACTTACCCAGTAATTACATAGCTATTAGTTTCTTTTAACTGGCAGCTTAAAATTTTGAAATTGCAGGTCACGCTAGTTTGTTTTGGTTATGGCAACGTGCCCCCAGACATATCCCAATTAAGACATAAGTTTGATAATAACTAGCATTCGCTTTAACCCCAAAAGAAAAAAAAAAGATAATTCATACAAGAGACTATTGAACTTCTAGTATCTAGCTTACGTAAGTGAACTTCCCTCATTATCCTCCCTTCATGACATCTAAAAGTTCTTTTGTTATAAAAATGACATTTTTATAACAAAATAAAGTTTTATATATACTTACCCAGTAATTACATAGCTATTAGTTTCTTTTAACTGGCAGCTTAAAATTTTGAAATTGCGGGTCACACTAGTTCGTTTTGGTTATGGCAATGTGCCCTGCCCACTTTCGGATGGAAGAATAGGTACAACATACAACATAACTAAGAGCTTCAATTTGTTTATGCCCTTATGTCCAAGTGAGGAGCTCGACCATGTAATTGCTGGGTAAATATATATAAAACTTTATTTTACTATAAAAATGTCATTTTATATACAGGTCCCGGTAGTCCCGTTAACAGCGATCGGTTTTATGGGGGTTGTCTAGCGACAAAAATCGGCAATTCGTCGCATTTAAAATTGCCGAAAAAAGCTACTAAATCGGTTTAGGTTATCATCACACCCTCAGAAACGGAACCCCGCTGATAACCAGGGACTGCCTGTAAGTAACTTACCCAGTAATTACATAGCTGATTCCCACATTGAATGGAGGCGAGAAGGTTGGACATATCTACCCCAAAACATTAATAGTAATGAGTTTGAGAATAGAAATTTGCTAACATTGAATCAATGTTGTTGAACCTTGCCTGATAAAGAGAGCTGCTACAGGTAGATACTGCCTCTGGTTAGTGCTCATCTTATCCTGTAGAGGCAAGGTGGTAAAGCCTTGAGGACCTACTACTACAGTTGCTACTTTGTAGCGATGGACTAATTTCCGAGGGCCAACAAAAAACCAAGATGGCCCTGCCCAAAAAAAAATTAAAAACACCAATACCCAACCACAAACCAAAAGACTGGAGTACTACACAAAATAACCAGAGGAAATCTAGTCACCATAACCACCAAAAAAAGGACATTGCTTTCTACATCTCCTCCCCCAACACCACGCCAGCTGCGTAATCGATGTGAGGGATAATTGCGCTTAAACACCAACGACGTAGCAACTGCTCTTATCTCATGGGCTTTTACCTTGCAAGAGGAGAGGGAGTCTTCACTCACCATGGAATGTGCTTCTAAAATCAAGTTCCTGAGAAAGAATGGACAAAGGTCAAGAGCAATATTTCACAGAAAACCAAAGGTTCCTTGATGTACCACGAATAGTCTTCTTTCTGTAAAGATAAAACATAAGGGCCCTTAATGGACAGAGAGCTCTTTCTTCTTCAGATGGGCCCACTATTTTGGACAAACTCTTGATCATAAAAGAACGAGGCCATGGATTCAATGGCGATTTGTTCTTGGCTAAAAAGTCTAGGGGAAAGGAGCAATCTGCATTCCCGAGAAAATCCGATATTTTTGTCCAAAGCATGGATTTCACTGGATCTTTTGGCAGTGGCCAAGGCGACCTTTTCTGATAAGATCCCTTAAAGAGATAGACTGCATGGGCTCAAAACGTGAACTGGTCAGCCACTTAAGTACCAGGTCTAGATTCCAGGACAGCAAAGGTTTTTCCTTAAGCTTTGCAGTATCAAAGGACATAATAAGGTTGGACAAATCCTGGTTAGACGATAAGTCCATCCCTTTATGGCGGAAAACCAAGCTAAGCACTACTCTGTAGCCTTTAATGGTAGAGGTGGAAAGTTGTTTAGTGGAGCGTAGGACACGTTATTTCATCTGCACCAAGAACTGAAGATGGACCACTTAACCTGGTAGACATTATCTGATGACTGTCTTCTGCACTTCTCAATCGACGTCTGCAGCCGCTCTTGAAAAGCCCTTCTTTTGGAGCACTCACCTAACAGTTTGAATCCTGTTAGGGCCAGAGAAGGCAGGTTTCGGTGGAACCGTCAGAAGTGAGGTTGCCTGAGAAGTTGTTGCTTCTGTGGCAGTCGTCTCGGGAAGTCCAGAAGAAGTTCCAGCAGATCCGGGAACACTCCTTTGCTGGCCAGAAAGGGCTATCAAAATCATGGACAGGCTTTGATAAGACCAGAATTTGTTGATGACTTCTCTCACTAAACTGAATGGGGGAAAGGCATACACATCTTTGCCCAACCAGTCCTGCAACATTGCATTGATTGCCCATGCTAAGGGATCTGGTACTGGTGAGCAGAAGAGAGGAAGTCGACGATTCCTGGAGGATGCGAACAAATCTACCATGGGTTTCCCCCAGAGCTTCCACAGATCCAGACAAACCAATGGGTCTAATGTCCATTCCATGGGAAGAATTTGTTTCTGACGGCTCAATTCATCTGCCAGAACGTTCAGTCTCCCTGGACAAACAGGTGTTGTCACTTGTGTGTTGTTTTGGTGTAACCAGAGAAGAAGACCCCTTGCTGCTTCGTACAAGGAGAAAGAGTGAGTTTCCCCGTTTTTTGATGTACACCAGTGCCGTCATGCTGTCTGAATGCACTGCTAGGGTCTTCCTGCGAACTTCTGAAGCGAAGCACTGTAGGCCCAGAAATATCGCCTGTAATTCCTTTACACTGACGTGCCAGTTTTGCTGCTCGAGACCAGGTGCCTGACACGTCTTTTAACCTCAAAAGAGCCCCCCAACCTAGGTTCGACCCGTCTGAAAAGAACTCTAGGCTGGGGTTCAGAGGTAGAAGAGATTTCCCTTCCAACAGCCTCTTCCTGAAACTCCACCAACGAAGATCCTCCTTGATTTCTACTATTATCAGGAACACAAACGAGTCTGGGAACTTTTTCCTGTTCCAGCTGGCTCTGAGGAAGAATTGCAGAGGTCTTCTCAGGTGTAGTCTTCCCAGAGTGACAAATTGTTCCACTGGCCAAGTCAGAGTAAGAGCTTAGTTCAAGAAAATCTTTCACTGTCTGAAAACACTTGCCTACTCTCTTCGGGATTGGGAAAACCCAAAAATCCCGAGAGCTGATCATCATTCCTACATAAGGAATCTCCTGAGGAGTCAGGACAGACTTGTCCCGATTGATGAGGAGACCCAATTCTTGAGCCAAGAGAAGAGTTGTGTGAATGTCCTCCGTACACTGAGCTTCCGAGCGGGAACGTAGTAACCAGTCGTCAAGGTATAAAGCGATCTTTATCCCCATCAAATGAAGCCATTTTGCTAGGGGAGCCAACACCCTGGTAAACACTTGAGAAGCCGTCGAGAGACCGAAGCACAGAGCCTGAAATTGGAACACCTTGCCCTGAAACACAAACCTGAGGTGCTTTCTTGAAGTCGGATGCACTGGAATATGAAAGTACGCGACCTGCGCGTCAATGGATGCCATCCATTCTCCCTGGCGAATGGATGCAAGGACAGATTGGTTTGTTTCCATCTTGAATGTTGTCTTTTTGGCAGAGACATTTACAGCACTTACGTCCAAAACGGGTCTCCAGTCCCCCGATGACTTGGGTACTACAAAGAGATGGTTGTAGAATCCTGGAGAATGAACGTCCTCTACTACCTCTATAGCCTCTTTCTGAACAAGAGGCTTGACCTCTAGCAAGAGAGCAGCAAATCTCTCTGAGCCTGGAGAGTAAGCCGTCAATTCGACAGGCTTGCGGACTAGAGGTTTGTTCAAAAAGGGGATAGTGTAGCCCTCCTTCAGGACAGACACTATCCAGGGATTCGCTCCCTTTTGTTCCCACCATTCCCAAAAACGGAGGAACCGCGCTCCTACCTGAGTTCGGAGGACTATATCTTCGTTTCTTGGTGGAAGCCTTGGAGGAAGACTTCTTGATGGAACGCTGTGGGAAACGGGTATATGCTCGTTCTAGTATGAGTTCTAGAACGGGAGCTCTGAAAGGGAGTAGGCTGCAGCGGAGACGAAAATCTGGGAGGAAGAGCCGAAGAATTCTTGGGGTGTCTCGCACATTGGGAGAGCAGGTCCTGAGTGTTCTTTTTCTGCAGGTCAGAGGCAATGTCTAGAACTGTAGCCTGAGGAAAAAGATGCGTCTTGTCCAAGGGGGAGAGGAGGAGGGCCGATCTCTGAGACGGAGTGACGCCTTTTGAAGTAAAAGAACACCAAAGCTCTCTTTTCTTAAGTACACCCATAGCGTAAAGACCAGCTAACTCCTGTGTACTGTCGCAAACGCCACTGTCAATACAGGAAAGTATTCCTAAGAGGTCTGTAGAAGTGTCTTGAGGTAAAAAGGAGCACTCCCTAATCTTGCGTGCTAGCACGCCCACCGCCCAGTCTAGGAAGCTCATTACTTCGAAAACCTTAAAAATATTCTTGAGAAGGTACACTAGTTCCGAAGCCGAAAACAATTTTGGATGAGGAGAAAACTGACCTCCTAGCTGAGCAAATAAGGCTGGAGAAGTCTCCCGGAGAGAAGGCTGAGACTCCCATGGAAGCTGCTTTTCCTGTTGCATAAAACCTATAACTCGGCCTAGACAACTTGGAAGGCGGGAAACAAAAAGCTGCTTTACCTTGCTCCCTCTTCTCAGAGAAAACCACCCTTCTACTTCATTCTGTGCCTTATTCACTGAAGAGAAGAGAACCAATTTCGGTAACCTCAAAGAACAACTGAGGGAGCTTCCATAAAGAAAGTCGAAGAAGGAGAGGAGAGAGTAGTTGGCGAAAAGCAGCTTGGGAAGGTCGCTAGCAGGAACCTCAATAACATAGAGAATGCCGACGAAGGAGCATCTTAATCTGGAACAATCTCTTCTTCAGAAGAAACAGGAGAAAGCCATAAGTCCGCTGTCATCTGAGCTGTAGGAGGAGCTTTCTGAAGCAAACTTAGAATATTATCTAGTTTGCTCTGAATCGGGTCAACCGAAGGAGGAACACTGTCCAAGACAACACTACATTGATGTGGTGGAGGAGCGGGTGCCAACAGGTGCTCAGGGAGCACTGTAGAGACGGGAGCCAATGACGAAACTTGATGGCGAAAGGGCACCAGTGGGCACTCATCTGTAAGCACGAGCTTGGGTGCTTCGACGCTAGTTGCTGGCTGCTCGGGCACAGATTGTAGAGGTGAAGGTGCTGGGTGGGCAACTCCTGATGAAGGGGTTCCCTTATGCAACGAAGAATGTCTACACGCCACAAGGCGTTTTGGTGCCCATTTACAATCGTCGTCTGATGTAGCAGAAGAGAATTGCTCCGGGCTATCCCAGTGACTGCACAAGGGGTGTGCTGAATCCTTGCCCTTCTTACAAGGAACAGGCAAAGAAATCTCTAAGTCCACTGCATGCCTTTTCAGCGGGTGTGACTTGTCCGCATAGTATCGTGAGCACCTGACACTAAAATCTTCGAAGCTGGAGGACATGCAGTGAGCACTCACTTGAAAGCCTTTCCAACGGCCTTTGGTTGCAGTCTAGGATTCATCAACAGACTGAACCAAGGGAGCGACTGCTCGGGGGCAGACCCATCCGACCTCCCTTAGGCTACCAGTTTGACTCCTCCCAGGTGCTGGGGAGTATGACAGGGACCTTGGCCTAAGAGAATCGGTGGGCCGAACAGCCACCTCCTCCACTACTACTGGACTTGCACCAGGCGCCACAGGGAGCTCTGACTCACTTTTATCCATTAACACTTTCACAGATGACACTAATTTAGTGGTCAATTGCACAATTAACTCAAAGCGAGTGTCGATTTTCGACTCAAGACTGATGATGGTGTTGGGATCGGAAACGTGAGAGCTGGGTAAAGGAAAGGGTTGCACAGGTGGAGGAGATGGAATGGGATCAGAAGAAATTACAGGTGCAATTGCATCCAACTTAGCGGATGAATCCTGACTAGCTAAGGCTTTACTAGATTCCCTAGCAACAGCTTTCCTCTTCCTATCTCTAGCTGGTTTCTTAAGATGTGAATCTAAAGTATTCCACTTCTTTAAATCCTAGTCACTACATTCCTGACATCGTAAATCCACTGAACAAGTTTGTCCCCTACACTGAACACAAACAGTGTGAGTCTTAGGATTCTTTAGTAAGTCTAGTATTGCAGCCTTTGCTAAAATACCTAATACTAGAACTACTAGTGTCAGACATCCTGGGAAATTATAAAGACAAGTGCAAAAAAATGGACAAAAAGTCGTAAACCAATGATCAAAACTCGCCTAACACTATCTAAACTGTGCTGAAAAGCTACGAAAATAAATACTTCACCAATCGCAGATAGAACAAACAACCAGCAAAGCATAATTTTCAAAATTCAAGCTGCTGCCAACCACAGTCCTTCAACCACAGCCGGCAGAAACAAATTGAAGCTCTTTGCTATGTTGCCATAATCAAAACAAACTAGTGTGACGCGCAATTTCAAAATTTTACGCTGCCAGTTAAAAGAAACTAATAGTTATGTAATTACTGGGTAAGTTACTTATATAAAAGCATAAATTTGTCATTATAAAATATTATGAATTGCTATTTAGGAGCGGGGATGAAGCAGATGGGTCCATGATGGAATGCATCACTGCCAGAAGTCCATCAGCAGGAGAGAAAACGGTATTAGCAAGGTTAGGTTCAAAAGGAGTGTTAGCACTTCAAGATCACCCATGGCAGGATCTCCAGAAATTAGGCAATCCCATAAAAAAAGGGTCTACAGTGGATGAAACCCAAATGCCAAAGGGCATGAAGCAGTGAATTAGGTAAAAATGCCCCTGGTGCCAGCAGTCTGAGGAATTAGTTAGAGGAAGGGTGAGAATGATGTACCCCATATTCAAGGTGAGGAGATGGCTAGTCATAATGATAGGTTGCAAGAAGGAAAATCCACACTGTAATGAGTGACAGCACAAGGGTAAAAATCCCAACTGAGAGTTTGTCAATACCCAGTGCCTGCCACAGAGATGGCAGAGAACATCCACTGATGAAAAAGCCTGGCAGAAGAAAGGGCACAGATGTTCAGAGATGGCAGAGAACATCACTGATGAAAAAGTCTGGCAGAAGAAAGGGCACAGATGTTCAGAGCCCTAGTAACGAGCAGAAAGGTCACCTAATGGCACCAGGGCACAAGTCCAAGACAGAACCTCAGCAGTTAAGATGAAATATTCCCTACCAAAGGGCAATCTCAATTACTCAATGCTGGGTCAGTCAAGGAGTAGCAAAACAAAAAATCCTAGACAGAAGAATGAGGGATGGTCTCCTGAGAACGCCAGAGTAGCTTAGAAGATACATTCTTCTCCAAAGGCCGATCTCGATGACTCATACGCTGGAACATCACAGACTTCCTGATGTGTGGACAGCAGTGCAAGAACAAAAAGGGGAACAATTCTATGTCAGAGTGTCTGGCTACAAAACCAAGGACCAGTGATTGGAGTGAGAAACTTCACAAAGGATACTTAAGCCATCAACAAGTTCTGAGCAGCTGAAGGTGATTCAAAACACAGCCCAATGTGTCCAAGAGAACTGATACATCTAACAGAGAACCATACGGTCAACTAGTGTGGCAGCACAAAACCAATGTCAATCCCAATCTGGGACAATCCAGATTACCAAAGTGAAAAATTGGAAAGGCATTGATCATTCCAATTGAGAAGGCTGCACTGAAAGGGGGACTGGAAATGGGGAACTCAAGAATCTAAACAGCCAAGAGAGAATGGCAATTCAAAACTTGAAGAAAGAGGATTTAAGGGATGAGACAAAGGTTGAGATGTGAATCTGGAAAAAGGACTCAAGGGAAATGAGAACCCTGTTGTAGTTAGAAAACATAAATCCCATCCAGTTGTTGATGGAGTCAGGGCAAGAGTTAGAGGATGGGGAAAAAAACAAATGCAGCAATTCCTGAAAAACTTCACTTACCAAAGTTATGCTAGATAACCTCCATACATAAAGAGGTAGTGACTGGGGACAAGGAAGAAACTTGTGGAAAACAGACTCCTCCTGAAGAAACCTGTAACATCCATGAGGGGTCTCAGAAAGCTCTTCCTGAAACTAGAGCTCATGAGACCACTGTGTTTGATAGGGCCTAAAAACTCACCAGCAGTAGTCTGCACAGACCAAACAGTGAAAATGCAGGTGTCCTAGCCAGATAAAGTTTGAAACTTGGCATCCCCCCATCTGAACAGCCACAGTCCTTCACAGATGACTGTATGCAGGAAGCTCAGCATGCAACAAAGCTGTACCGTATCTAACAAAGGAGTCTTCAATATCTTAAGAAAGAGACCATCCTAACTGGAGAATTTTGTAAAGGGGGTGGGGTCAGTTTTAAGTAACTAGAATAGAATAGGATAGAATATATAGACTTTAGGCCAAAGGCCAAGTGCTAAGACCTATGAGGTCATTCAGCACTGAAAGGGATACTGGAATTAAGAAAGTTTGAAAGGTGTAACAGGAGGAAAACCTTGCAGTTGCACTATGAAACAATTGTTAGAGAGGGTCGAAAGTCAAATGGAAGACAGAGAATATGAATAGAGATACAGTTAAAGGAATGAAAGAGGTTGCAGCTAGGGGCCAAAGGGTTGCTGCAAAGACCCTTACGTTGTGCCTATAGTGCACCATGTAAGGTGCACTAACAGCTCTACCCACCTATGGGGAGTTTGAGTAACTAGGAAGACCCCAAACCACCAAGGTACACAAGCAATGCAAGACCTCTCTGAAAGCTCAAATTATTAAGTAGTTTAATTAGGCCAATAACCAAATTCATTTAGCTCTAACAGAGCTGGTCTCTTTACCAGATTACATAATGCAAACAGACCCTCACCCTTCTGAATACCATGGGAAGGAGATGGAGGTACTAGTGCCACTGACCATGACTTCCTGATAGGGCAATCAACATTCAAAGGACAAGACCACGTAAGCCTTGAGGATGAAAAAGTATCAGCAAACTTGCATCTGGCACTGATTTTCTGAAGCCAGCACTTACCAGGTGAGCTTCCTGTCCCAAAGTTGATCAAAAGCATGGGGAGACCAAGCACTGAGAGACTCCCTGCAAGAAGCTCCTGTAATCAGCCATTAACAGAGATCATGAAGAAAATGTTACATATCTTGCTATGGTTGGAGGAATTGAGGCAGCTTCTAAATTGGAAGCCATCTGAAGCTGAAGGGAAAGATGTTGGACAGAGAAGAAGATGAAGAAGAAGGAAGATTGCCTTTTCATAAACAATGACATCAAGACCTCCTGTCACATGTCAAACAGGGAATAAAAGTTGCTTCAAGGGTCCTTTTATAGTTTTGAGATCTTACTGCAGACTTCTATAATAATCATGTAAAAGTCAGCATACAGCACACTTAAGGAGGAGGCCATTGAAAATCCATCACACTGCAAGCATAAATGGCCCTGAGGGTGATAAAGGGTGCTTTCTTCATGCAAGCCTCCAGCAGTGTATAAAGGGTCTCTTCTGTGCAGTCCAGTTTTAGTACTATACCACAATTTCCCTATACTATATACTACATCTTCAATGGATCCAGTAACCTTGATTACCAGCACATTTCTGCACCATATATTATATACTCCATCTTCAATGGATCCAGTAACCTTGATCATCAGCACACTTCTGAAGAGACCATTCATGTCAAAAGACACTTTACTTACAGAAAAGTAAAATTCATAATCAGTAGAGAACAACCCACCAAGGAAACCTCACCCCATCTTTGCTGCAGGTAGTAGAAATCTCATACACCACCACCGACTGAAATCTGTCTGAGGCTTTATATATGCACCCCCTTCTATCAATGAATGCCAAGGATGAAATACTCATCTTTCAACCAACTTCACTATGAATCCATAATGCTAAAGGCTGCCACTAATTCTCAGTTATACCTGCACAGTTATGCCTGCGCAGTCGGCCTGTGCAGCCAAACCTTCACCACTAACGAAAAAGTCTTTATCCTCATTCTTCTGTAGCAGCCATGGCATCAATGTACGATGCTCTGGCTGTAATAAGCTTGACGATAGCATAAAATATTCACAAACGTCTATTATGACGTCTAGTGAAAGTGGTTAAAAGAACTAATTCAATGCTCACATGTGAATTTGTTAAAAGTTTAAATTTGCCCCAAAGGACTTTCATAATGTTTACTGAATATTCTATGAATGAAGGAGGAGTTCCATGGCAGATAACTGTGGTAACTAATTTAGTAATTGTTTTATTTTCATTTCAAAGATGACACAAGTAACTAAGACTAATTTTGTTTTTCCTCTGTTTCATTAAAATGCTTAATACTGATTTGTTTTCATTTTAAGAATAGCTTTCTTATGATGTGTTACAACAAATGAACATCCATAGTTTACCACTGTTCCTGTTTCATTTGTTGATTAGTCAATTTCATTTCAAAATAGGCTTACATGGGATGTGAGCAATGAACAAACATACATAGTCTAATATTGTTTTATTTTTTCATCAGAAAGTAGAATATTATTTTGTTCTCATTTTAAAAATGAATTACATATATGATGCATAATCATGAATAGATGCCATAACAGGCCTATTCTTGTTTTACATTATTTTGCCATAATTAATATTTATTCTCATTTAAAAACTGACTTCCATATATGGTTTATAACAACAAATACACATACATAACCTTAATCTGTTATGATAGCTTTTGGATTTTACTTGCCCAAGTAAAGTCTCATTCATATAGATTTCAATGGAATCTACAGGGCATTCAGGAATGATGCTGGCACTTTCAGCCTTCATTATAGAATTATTTTTCTTGTGGAAAAACTGTCATTTTATAAATATATATACTATTCTGACATCTGTATCAATTTTTAAAAAACAAGTAAATCTGATACATCAATAATTTTGGTATAAACACCTTTAAATCTACTAAAACTCAACACGGTTCTTGACTGTTACATACTATCTGTCCCGGGATGGAAAGAGAACTGAGCCAATAAAGCTGCCTCCCCACATTAACGTTGAAGTGCACCTCCCCAGGCTGTTTGGCCGGAGACTTATTGATTGAGCTCAGAGCTATTTGCTCTGGCCGCCTGCGCAGGTTGTTCACATTAACATTCAGGTTTGCCTGCAGGCCAACTGCGCAGGTATAAATGAACGTTAATGGTGGCCTTAACTCAGGTGCAAATACCAACCTGATATTAACAACCACAGAGCCAGATTCCCCCTCCCCTCTAACCAAGGTTACATCTACCATGCACTGAAAAATATTTAGAGATGAGATGTAACCAATCAAAGAATTGTTAACAAATACCCTGCTCACTCTTTAACAAAACCTCTGTAAATTCTTTATTTACGTGAACATGGGTAGCGATAACACATATTCCAAACATTTCCCAACCAAGATTAATATAAGTTAAAGCCAATATATTTTCCCACCTAGGAACTTTAGGAAAACAGAATTATGTATGGTCTACAAACATCAGAGAAGAAAATTAACAGACTTTACACAAGTAAAAATGGTATTTTCATAATAAAATTAAATTTCATTTATACTTACCAAGTACAGTAATTACAAAGCTAATGTTTCTAACTAGCTCAGCAGCTTGAATTTTGAAATTTGCAGTACCGCTTCTATTGTTTTAGTGTAGGTGACAAGACCCCACCCACTTTCAGGGGAGAATAGGTACAACACAACTGAAGAGCTAAATTCATTTGTGCCCTATGTCCATGAGAGGGAAGGAGGGAGGGCTCCAATTGCGTAATTACTTAGGTAAATATATATACAATATGAAACTTAATTTTATGAAAAAAAAAATAGCATTTTCATATAACTAACTTACCAAGTACAGGCAGTCCCCAGTTATTGACAGGCTTGGTTATCGGCGATCCGGTTTTTCGGCATTTGTCTAGCGACGAAAATCAGCTTTTCGGGGCCAATATGCATCAATTTCCTCTTACCTGCATTGATACATACCTAACAGAGGTGCTGATAACCAAAAATCAGCGATTTTTGGCGCTTACTGATAAGTGGCGAATATCGCCAAAAAAAGCAACGAAAAGCCCCAATTTTCGGTTATCGGCGATTTTCGCCTACCGTCACCCCATTGGAATGGAACCCCTGCTGATAACCGGGGACTGCCTGTAATTACATAGCTGAATTCCATATTGACAGGAGGTGAGATGCATGGACATATTCTACTCCAAAAAATTCAGTAAGGAAAAAAATTTTAAAATAGAAAAGGTAGCTAGTACTGGTTAAAATGCTTGTTGTAACCTTACCTGGTAAGAGAGCTACTGCGCTCATCTTAACCCGTAGTGGCGTGGCGATATAGCCATGGAGCGTCTACTTCAGTGGCAGCTTTGTAGCGAAGGAGCATTCCAATGGCTAGCAAAACTTCAAAAAGTGCCCTTGACCTGGGTGCAATACCATAATAAAAGACAACCAGACAGCACTGTCACCTACACAAAATTAAAAAACCACTACCTACCCATTAAAAGACTGGTGGGTATTCCAGGTACACAGTACCCTAGGCACTACTTAAGGTTCTTTGCAGCATGCCTTCGGCCCCTAGCTGCAACCCCTATTGTTCCTTTTACTGTACCTCCTTTCTTATTCTCTTCTTCCATCTTACTTTCCACCCTCTCCTAACAATTGATTCATAGTGCAACTGTGAGGTTTTCCTCCTATTACACCTTTCAAACCTTTTACTGTCAATTTCCCTTTCAGCGCTACATGACCTCATAGGTCCCAGTGCTTGGTCTTTGACCTAAATTCTATATTCAATTTAATTCCATGGCCAGCCACAGATAACGGACCCAGGGTACTGCTGTTCTCGAACACTGTCTCCACTTCCCGTAAATGTGTCGCAAACAATGAATTACACTTCCAAAAAGTTGATTGAAGAATTGCAGTTATGGACATGTTATGTTTAAAAGCCAACAGGGTAGTGACTGCTCTAATTTCATGGGCTTTAACTTTAAAAACTGCTTAGATAAAAGGTCTTCCCAAATTCTTGAGTGTGAATCAGAGATAAAGTCTCTTAAAACGAATGACATAGTATTCTTGGAAAGCAGCCGGGAAGGATTTTTTACGGGACACCAGAGGTTACTAGAGGGACCTCTGGTCCTCTCAGAACAGGATTTACGGGGCACCAGAGGTTACTAGAGGGAACTCTGATCCTCTCAGTCCTGTTCAGGGATTATTATTATTAATAAGATAGTTTAACAAGACCACTGAGCTGACCATCAGCTCTCATTTGGCTGGCCCGAAGGATTAGGATGAAATACCAGGTCTAGGCCATAGGCCTAGAACTGGGACCAAATAGGTCATTCGCATGATGATGAAAAATGAAAATGAAGTTTAAAAGAAAAAACTGTATAATGAACATGCTTTTACACTGAGACACATGCATACCATAAATACATTCGCTTGTTTCCATACATACCAAAAAAATTTAAAGATTACAAAGAATAAAATAAAAAAAAAAAAAAATTCAAAATTAAAATTCAGAATAGATTACATATATATATTTTTTTCATTCATTAAACGCCCTACGGGGCTTCTGTATTTTCATAATTTGCTTGGTTTTATATTTTGTCTATTAAGTTACACTTCATGAATATTAAAATTGGGATGACTGAAAATGTACAAGATTCCGACAAAATTTCCTCCATCGACTTCTTTCCAAAGGTTGATACTCGCTGTTGATTACACTTTTGGACAGTCACACAACTCATGTTTGACTGTTATCAACACTTTGCATTCTGGGCATTTGGGAGGAGGGCCATTTGGACTGTTCATCAAGTGACCGTGTCAAACGAGTGTGGCCTATTCGCAGAAGCATCAGAATTACTTGTGCGTCTCTCTCTCTCTCTCTCCGACATGATGAGCTCCATTTTCCAACACTGAATTTTATCTGTTTCAATTTATTATTTACAGGTTCCTCGTTCCATATACTTTGCCATTTATTTACAATGATTGTTTTTATATCTCTTAAGTAATCACTAATTGGGATTTTTACAATTGCTCTTGCCATGTGGACTGCTTCTTTAGCTGCTTTATCAGCTTCTTCATTTCCTTTAATCCCTACATGGGCAGGGATCCAACATATTTCAATATTTTTTCCATTATTATACAATTTATGGAGTTCATATTCAATTTCCTGTACAATACTATTTTTTGAGTAGTAACCTTGAACGGCTTCTATAGAGCTTCTTGAGTTGCTAAAAATAACAAAATTATTGAATGATATTTGCTTTATAATTTTGATGGCTACTGCAATTGCACACAACTCTACTGTTAAGGCTGAGGCATTATTAGGCAAAGATAACTGATATGACTTGTTCTGGGATATAGCTGCATATCCTACTCCATGTTGTGATTTAGACCCATCTGTAAAAATCGCGTAATGTGACCGTTTTTGTCTTATATGATCTATGGTTTTTTGTCTATGGTGTTCTGGGACATATGAAGAGCTTTTTGGTAAATATTTCAACTGTGTGCAAGTCCTTACTTTATTCATTGTCCAATGGGGTGGTAACTTCACTGTTGAAGGTATTTGTATATCTATGTTCAGTGACTCAAACAATCTATTAGCTCTAATTGGGAAAGGAGGTGGATAACTGTTTATAAATATATCCCTTAGATCAAATAGATTTTTGGTTGGTGAATCACTTGTCCTGATTCTTAATGAACTTTTCATTGTTATGAACACTCTATGGAGGAACAGTGGCAGTTTGCTACATTCGACTTGTACTGAGGAGACTGGTGAGGATTTAAATGCTCCTGTGCATATTCTTAGTCCTTCATTGTGAACTGGATCTAATATTTTCAGTGCAGCTTCTGATGCTGAACCATATATTTCACTTCCAGTCAATGATTGATAACACTGTTGCTTTATACAGTATGGTAAGAGTATGTCTACCAGCTCCCCAATTTGTGTGTGATAGTTTTTTAATTACACTTAGCGCCCTTTTGCATTTTGATTTTGATTTTATGTAAGTTATATAGGCTTTCCAATTCAGGTGTGCATCAAATACTAATTCTAAAAATTTTGCAGTATGGCTAATTGGTATAAAATGGTTTCTGATTTTCAATTCTACTTCACATTTTTTCCAATTTTTATTTTTATAAAACATGACAGCTTGAGTTTTTTCTATGGAAAACCTAAAGCCTACAGATGAGGTCCATTCATCTATTTTTATTATGGTTTTATTGATCATTCGTTCTGCATGCTTTATTTGTGACGCTGTATATGACAAAATCATCCATGTACAAGTTACTTTTAATTCTGACCGGCAGCATGTTACTGATATCATCAATTGCTAATGTAAACAAAGTACCACTAAGGACACTCCCTTGTGGAACTCCATTTTAAAGTGGAAATGTCTTGGAATAAACATTATTTATTCTCACCTGGAAAGTGTGATCAGTAAGATGGCTGCGTATGTTATTATCAAGTAATGATTTTAATATTGCATGCCTCCATGTAGCATTGTATGCCTTTTGGATGTCAAAAAAGACAGCTACTGAAATTTGCTTTCTTTCAAATCCTCTGCATATGTGGTCTTCCAAATTAGATAGAGAATCTAATGAAGACTGATTACGTTGTGAGCCAAAATGGGAAGGAGTTGAAATTTTATTTTCACGTATGTGCCATGTAAACATGCATTCACCATTTTCTCCAACAATTTGCATAGACAACTCGTTAAAGAGATTGGTCTATAATTGTTCACATTACTAGGATTTCCTCCAGGTTTTGGCATAGGAATTATTATGGCATTTTGCCATTCATCTGGAAACAAGTTTCTGAGCCATAAATGATTGTAAAGTTTTCATAAGTATGATTTTGCCAAAGGTGCTAGGTGGAAAATCATTTCAAAACAAATATCATCACCTCCAAGAGCAGATTTATTGCTGTTCAAGACAGCATATTCCAGCTATTCCATATTGAATTTCTTATAATATATATCTTCCTGTTTCAAAATTAATTATTATAGATTCTGCTTTTTCTTTATTTTTTGAAATGTTTGTCCAAATTTTGGTCACTACTTACTTTGGCAAAACTTTCCCCAAGTATTTTACTAATTTCGAGAGGATCTAAAAATTTTTGGCCATTATCTAATATAGCTTGTCTGGGTGGTCTAATGTTTGTTCCATTTATTTTTTGGAATTTTTCCCATTTTTTTTAATGGATGTTTCGTTTATTTCCGATACATAGGACCTCAAAGACATTATTTTTAAACCTTTTATGACTCTTTCTAAATTTAGCTGATATTTTATTAAATAAAGGTTTTAATGCATCTATTTCTAATAGTACAATTGTCATTTTTAATATATTGTCTTCCAAAAATGGTTTTGATTCATTTATTTTATTGGACCTTCTGTTTAGAGTATCTAACCTTCTTGCTAGAGTGTTTTTCTCGTGCTAATTCAGACAGATCATCTGACCACCAGGGAACTTTATGTTTTTTATTATGGGGCTTTGAATGAGGAATAGCTTTGTATGCTGCCTTTTAAATGAAAGACACAAAGAATGTGTTTGTCTCATTGTGATTTCTCAAATAATCATATGGCTGTATATTTCTGGTATGCATGTTAAAAATGTCCCAATCTGCTTTTTGCATGTTATAATGTGAAGAGTATGGTTTTGGTTTATTATTTAATAAGGATATTATGGGAAAATGATCACTTGAGTAGGAATCATCACACTCTAGTTTGTCAACTATATTAGTTGAACAAAGGGTGACATCTATTGAGGAAAATGTTCCATGGTTTTTCGAGCAATACATATTTACTTCGTTGTCATTCAGACAACAGAGATTATTAGTGTTCATCAGGTTTTCTATTTCTTCTCCATCTTTATCCGGTGTAATACTGTTATAGTCCCATATTGGATTATGTGCACTGAAATCTCCTACAATTAATATGGGATTCTTAAAATCTTTTATTATTTTCCGTAATATGTTTAAATCAAATCATACTTTTTATTAGGCTGGTTGTATAAGTTAATATCAAAGTTAATATCAAATAAATTATTTTCTATTTTCACTGTTATTGCTGAAATTTTTAATTCAGTGTAATCTATATCTACTTTGTCGTAATTATTTTCATTTTCCTTTGATATTGTGACTAGTAGATATTTACCTATATTTGGAACAAATTTTCTGTGTTATATACCTATAATCATTGGTTCGTATTCACTTATAAGTCGTTGGGCTTCTCCTAAGTGCATTCTCGTTAATAATCCATTTATATTCCACTGAATTAGATAACAATTGAATGGTGTAATGTGAGAGTGGTCAAATTACTCTAAATTATTTAAGCTGATTTTTTTTATTTGTTATAAGTTAATTTGTACTTTTGTAGGTCTTGATTAATTTTTTGTTGTTTTAATTTGACTTTCGTTGACTGTTACATTTTTACTATCTTGATTTAATTTTTCCATTTTGATTTTTTTAGAATGTTATCTACAACACTGATATGTTTTTCTTTGTAATATTCTAAATGTTCAATACACATGCAACCTTCTTCATGAGATTTGATGTTTGTTTTTTTCCTTATTTCTATACCTCATGAAATTTCTTATGGTCTTGGTTAGGTTTTCTTTAGTAATAGTTTTATTTTTGTGGCACATTGCTACAAAGCATTTACTACAACCACATGTATCTTCATGTTCATTAGTTTGTTGTTCCTTCTTGGTTTTTCTTGTGGTGCCTATAATTGGTGATGGGTGAATTTCTTTGCTTTCATCGTAGTTATCTGTGTGTTGGTTTTCCATTTCATCTGAATTTTGTGATTCTGCTCCTAGAGGTATTATTGTTACTATGGGTGACTGGAATGTTTGACTTAGTGTTTTGTTTCTGTACTTTAGCTTTTGGTGAGACTGGTGGGTTATTTATCTTTTTACAGCTTTGTTTGGTGGAATTAGGTGGGGTCTTATCTAGTTGCCTCTTCCGAGTTTTGTTATCCATTTTGCCACATTCCTGTGATTTTAATTCTTCTTCTTTCTCTATGTCAATTTTCGTATCTATTTCTGGTAAGGAGGTAAATCTATTGACAACTGTGATAATGTCACTGTTGTATGAAATCTCCATAGAAGAGTTCTTTTGATCATCTATTTTTTTAGTGATATTTCTTTATTTTTATTGTCATTCACTTCAGTTTGGGTATTGTTTGATTTTGAAGTATTTGCATTTCTAAATTTCTTAGCTGGGTCATTCAATCCTCTCACTTTATTTCTAACTTTGCTTCCCTGATCAACATTCCAGTTCGTTCTTGTAGTAATTTAAGTTCAGTATTGTAAATATAGAATGCACGTTTTAGATCAGGCAGGATGTTCTAGGCCACAATTTATGCATTTTGGTTGGCCACAGTTCCAGTGTTTTTATGTTCTTGCAACCTGCAATAGGCACATCTGGAAAAATTTTTGCATTTAATGGCTGTATGGCCATATTTACAACAGTTCTTGCATTGCATGGGTTTGGGAACATAAGGTCTTAGTTCCCTGTTTAATCCCAGTATTTTAACTTTCAAGGGCAAGGTTTGGCCACTGAACTTTATTTTTGCTATTTTGATAAATTTATTTTTGTCTTTCCTGCTTGGGACCTAATATAGTTCACAGTCTTCAACATTGCTGTATCTTTTATGTAATGAATCTAGAAACATTGATTTGTTTTGTATTTCTTCTTTTAGATTTGGTAATACCACTGTGCCTTGTACACTGTTCATGGTATCATACTTTGTTATGCTTATATTTATGTTCTCTATGTTTTTAATATTTTGATAATTTTCTAATTGGATTCTGATTGTTGTTTCAACCAACCATTCCCTTTTTTTAATTTGTCTTATGCTTCCATTAACAAGCAATTTTCCAATTTTAATAAGGATATTTCAATGCCAGTTTGATTCTCCAAAAGGGAATTTTTGACAGGGATATTTTATTTTGTTTATTCTTTTAGGCTCCAAGAGGCCAATGGTTTGAACTATTTTTTGTTCCTTTTTTTGATAGGGACAGGCACAGAAACATCTGGCTCATAGGAGAATGGTTCCATTATTACAATGCCAGGTCTTTTTTTTTACAGGGATATCAATGGGTCATTTTGCAGAATTTTCAATCTCCAAAGTGGGTGCAGAGGTTGTCATCTGTGCCAAAACAGTATCATCAGAGGGCCCTGGGATACTCGATTCTTTATTCTACTATTCATAAAGATCGAATAGATGGGAAAAAAAAATAAACCTGAAAACTTTAAAAAGATGTCATTAGCCTTTCATGGGGTTTATTCTTCCACTAATGGGACAAGTGAGAGCCGACTCCCAAATGTCCGCCCCCGACCCTACCCAAGAGGGGATGGGACAATATGATTAGAGTGGCTCAAGTGTAAGCCAAACCTGCTTGCCAGGACTGGGAGCATTACAAGAATACAATCATCCCCATCCTAATCGTATTATGGGCAAACCGGATAGAATGCAGAGTCCTATCCGCAGATCTAGACACCCCTGGAATCCATGGCCCAGCCCCGCAAAATAGTTCTGCCCCTGAGATATCAATCTGATATCTCTCAGGTCTAAACATTATCAGGTAGTTGATGATCCTACCACAGTTCTCACTATTTAGCTTCGGATATAAATCCAATACCAGCTATGATATCTTTTCCTATTTAACAGGCCCAATAAATTTCAGCAAAAGTGAAAAATTCCAAAAAATTAGTCCAAAGTAATGTGAAATAATATATGAGACTTGGACTCAAACCTGGGAACAAATTCCTGGGGTTCAAGAGCCCCCCCTCACCACGTCAAGGTGGTCCCATATCGAGGGGGCCTGTTCAGATAATACCTCAATGCCCTTACAAGGACAAAGAGCTCTCTTCTTCTTCCTCTGGACCAAGAATGTCCATCAAACTCCTGATGATGAGTGGGGCCAGGGTTAGGAGTCTCGTTCTTATTCACAAAACCCAAGGTAACAGAGCAGACTGCAACTCCTTAGGGAGAATCCGACTCTTTTATCTATGGTCTGCAGCTCGCTGACTCTTTTGGACATAGCCAAAGCAACAAGAAAGAAAGTTTTCCTTGTCAAGTCTCTAAAAAGATGGAGCGAAGGGGCTCAAATGGAGGACCCGAAAGCCACTTGAGGAATAGGTCCAGATTTCAGGTGACTGAGTCTGTCTTACTATGCTTAGTTGTGTCAAAGGACTTAATCAAATTACTGACATCCTGATTAGATCGTAGATCCAGGTCTCTGTCTAAATGTGGAACCTAGCATGGCTCTGTATCCCTTGATGGTAGACGAAGATAAACCTCTGGAAGTCCTCAACAAAAGCAAAAATCTGCAATCTGCATCACAGGGATTTGAGTAGGAGAGATGT
This sequence comes from Macrobrachium rosenbergii, assembly GCF_040412425.1. Taxonomy (NCBI): domain Eukaryota; kingdom Metazoa; phylum Arthropoda; class Malacostraca; order Decapoda; family Palaemonidae; genus Macrobrachium; species Macrobrachium rosenbergii. Next base: position 1,194,832 of record NC_089781.1, on the reverse strand, counting down.
TATGTTTTCTACACCAGTTGCAGAAAACTGCCGACTTAGCTTGGTAGACCCTAGAAGACTGGCGTCTACACTTTGCAATCGCCTCTGCAGCTGGTCTTGAAAAGCCTTTCGCTCTGACAAGTCTGCTGACAATCTGAATCCTGTCAGAGCAAGAGCGGACAGACCTCGGTGGAACTGTCAGAAATGCAGCTGTTTGAGAAGTCTTGGAAAGTCCACTAGAAGCCTGAGGAGGTCTGGGAACCACTCCTTTCGAGGCCAGAACAGAGTTACTAGGGTCACTGAAGCATTGTGGCAAGTTAAAAACTTGTTTAAAAGTTTCCCTGACCATGCTGAATACAGTAGTGGGAAGGCATACAGGTCCAAGTTTGACCAATTCTGGAGCATGGCATATGTCCCCAATGCAAGAGGGTCCAGGGCTGGAGAACAAAACAACGGGAGGCAAAAGAGGAGGTCCTTCGTTGCTTCGCAGAGAGAGGGAGTGAGTGCCTCCCTGATTCTTTATGTAAGACAGAGCGGTGGTGTTGCCATAGTGGACCACTACTGCCTTGTTTAACATGGCCTTTGCAAATGATTGCAAATAATTGAAGACCTAAATGAATAGTCTTCAATTTCCTCACGTTGATGTGAAGGTTCCTCTCTTCAGGCGACCAAACCCCATAAACTTCCATGTATTCCAAAAGAGCAACCCCCCCAACCCAGATCTGAAGCATCTGAGTACAAGGCTAGGCTGGGGCTCAGAGGAAGGGGAGACTTCCTTCTAAAAGCCTTCTTTCTGAAAGCCACCACCGCAAGTCCTCCTTGATTTCTGGAGTTAGTGGAAATACAAACGAGTCCGGGTGCTTTTTCCTGTTCCAGCTGGCCTTCAGGAAGAATTGCAGTACCTCATGTGGAGTGTTCCAAGACTAACAAACTTCTCGACGGATGTGAGGGTTCCTAAGAGACTCATCTACCTGTTGGCCGAACAGGACAGGAGGGAGAGGAAACTGCAGACCATCTGAAGGCATGATTGGATTCTTTTGGGGAACGGAAAAGCCCAAAAACTAAGCTAGTCGATCATCATCCCCAAACAGAGAATTACTTGAGTCGAAGTCAGTTGAGAATTTGGTAAGTTGGTGAGTAAACCCAGCAACTAGGCCAGGAGGAGGGTTTTCCGAAGGTCCTCCATGCACTGTGCTCTTGATGGAGAGCGAAGAAGCCAATCGACTAAGGTACAGGGAGACACTGATGCCCATGAGGTGTAGCCACTTCACAAGAGGGGCAAGCATACAAGTGAAAACTTGAGGAGCTGTAGGGAGGCCAAAGCACAGATCCTGAAACTGAAAGACTCTGCCCTGAAACATGAACCTGAGGTACTTACTGGAGTCCAGATGTACGGGGACGTGGAAGTATGCGTCCTGCATATCGATGGTTACCATCCAGTTACCCTGGTGAATGGATGATAGAACTGATTGGCTTGTTTCCATTTTGAATTTTGTTTTCTGAACGAAAAAATTCAGGCGCTGACGTTGAGGACAGGTCTCCAACCCCTTGATGAATTAGGGACCACAAACAGACAGGTGTAAAAACCCTGTGCTGGCATCCTCAACCACTTCTACAGCTCTTTTCTTGAAAAGAGATGAAACCTCTTCTGCAAGGGCCGAATACCTCTCTGAGCCCACTGAGTAGGCTGTCAATGGATGGGTGTCGACACTAAGGGAGGATTCTCCCTGAATCAGATAGAGTAGTCCTCTTTCAGAACTATCGAAATCCACTGCTCTACACCTCTGGCTTCTCATTTTTCCCAGAAATGGAGAAGCCTGGCTCCCACTGGCACACGGAGGACAGGATCTTCACTTATGAGCAGAAGGTTTTGTGGAGTCTTTTTAAGTGATCGGACCGAACGCACATTAGAGTGGGGTCTGGGCTGGAATCTTGCCCTACTGCCATGAAAGGGCTGCTGTTGGAGAGGAGAGACCGTCTTAGCACTAAACGAGGCTGGCTCTTTCGGACACTTGGTTGACTGAGCCAGAAGATCTAGAGTAGACTTCTTTTGAAGATCTGAGGCTATCTCCTGTACTGTGGCTCGAGGAAAAAGATGTAGATGATCCAAAGGTGAAAAAAGGAGAACATTTTTCTTGGTGGAAGTAACACTTTTGGTGGTGAAAGAACACCAAAGTTCCCTCTTCTTCAGTACACCCATAGAAAACAAGGGAGACAATTCCAGGGAGCTGTCCCTAATGGCTTTGTCTGTGCAAGAAAGCACACCTAGCCAATCTGCAGGCAAGTCCTCTGCAAGATCGCCACAGTCTTCGATCTTCTTTGCAAGAGTGCCAACTGCCAATCTAAAAGACCAAGCACTTCAAGTACTTTAAAAACATTTCTCACTAAATGGTCTAATTCTGTAGAAGAGAACATGATCTTGTCCAACGAGAAAGTTGACTTCGGGATGAACCAATAAGGTCAGAGAATCCCCTTGGGAGGAGGCAGCAACTCCCAAAGGAGCTTCTCCGGTGCCATACGAGAGATATCTCCTACATGAAAGACAAGAGGGAGGATAACAGAAGACCGCCTCGCCCTGCTCTCTCTTCTCTGAGAGCCACTCTCCACTATCTTTCAAGGCTTTCCTGGACGAGGAAGACAGTACCATCTTAGTAGGCTGGAGAGAGGACAGAAAAGCAACCAAGAAATATCCGAGTAGAGCTGCATACGCCATGGGAGTAGGTGCCTGGTCAAGAACCTCGTCATCTGAAGAAATCAGAGAAGGAGACAAGTTCGGAGGGTACTTTGTTACTGCAGGTGCCCTCTGAAGAAGGCCCAAAATATCATCGAGTTGGAGCTGAATGGGTGCCAGCGAAGGCTCATGCTCCATATCAGCAGGAGTAATACCAGCAGGAACTCAAGAGGTGGCGCTGGGTGCTTGACAGCTGGCGCTGAGCATATGGAAGGTGGTGCCGAGTGCTCAGAAACTGGCGCTAGGCGCCTAGAAGAGGACAATGGGTGCATTCAGTAACTGGATAGGCACTTGGACGCCAAATACTGGCGCTCTTCCACTGGACTCTCAGGAGAAAAACGTTCTGGGTTGTTCTAGAAGTTACAGGACAGCCATGGACCGTGCTCAGGCTCCTTGAGTCGCTTGCAGGGAGGCGGAGAAGAGCAGTCTGCAACCGTTACATGCCTCTTCAAAGATAAGGATTCATCTGAGAAGTGCCTTCGGTACCACTTATCAGGGCTGGAATCTGAAGCACTGGAAGAAAGCCCATGCACATCCTTTTCGACGGCTTTCCAATGGCTGTTTGTTGAGATCTACCACTGGTCAGCAGGCTTGACTGAGGGGGGGCAACTATCCATGGGCAAAACCCACCAACCTTCCTTGGACTTCCAGTATGCAGGCTCTCAGGTTTAGGGGAGTCTGACAGTGACCTTTGTCTGGGAGCACTGCCAGGACGAGTAACCACTGATTATATGTTAGTTTTATAAGTTAATTGTCATTATTTTTATTTTGTGGGCATTAGTATAAAAGCACATTTAATCTTATAAAATGTTGGCATTAACAAAAAAACAACACTCACCCTGATCTTGGTTGCTGGAGATATAAAATCACAGCACATTTAATCTTATAAAATGTTTTCAAGGTTGGACCTCAACTGCTCAAGACCTCCCAAAAACGAAAAACTCCCGACAGACCGACAGACAGAGAGACAGCCAGAAAAACTTCTTTATGTTGGGAAATGCTAAATAAAAACAAATTTCTTCATCCTCTATAATGTTTTTATAGCATTTCTTTATGTTTAAAAAGTATCTGTTCTTGTTGTGAAGTCATAGGAAGTGACGTCATAGGTCAGAAATGGCGGGAGGGAAAGAAAATGTAAACAAACGCGGGCAGGAGTGTTGAACTTGGATTGGAACAGTGTAGTGAGGTATAGAGAGCTCTCTGATGGTTAGGTCGGTAATTTTGGTTTGTAAGTCTGGTTTGTGGTTTTTGTTGTCGTAATCTGGATTGCATAATAAAAGAACAACGTGAGCAGGTGGGTGGATCGCATAACTGAAACATTTTTGGACGGGTTAGGCTAGGAAAATTCTCAACCACCTCCTCCACTGACACTGCACTTGCACTCACACATTTGACACACATTTTGTCCATAAGAACCTTCACAGATGCCCCTAACTGAGCAATAGAATTAACTATGAGACCAAATTTCTGGTCAACGCAGGCTTCGAGACTGGCAATGGCATTAGGGTTGGAAGCATGGGAGCCAGGTAGAGGAGTGGGTGGAATAGTCAGAGGGCTGAGTAATGGGGACAAAGCAGGTAAAGGAGATGACAAACAGGTAAATCGGCTACACCCGATTTAGTACATTCTAAACTGGCTAAGTTCCTAGCTTCGGCTCTAGCAGCCACCTTCCTCATCCTGTCTCTTTCAAACTTATCTAAATGGGCTTTTTAAATTAAAGACTTCCATTTCCCCTGATCCCAGTCCCTGCATTCAACACAATTACTACATTGTGTGTGAATCATAAGAGGTTTTCGTCAATCTAGTTTTGCAGCCTTTGCTGCAAAAATGAATACTAGAAGCACTAGAGTCAGACATAGTCAGGAATAAGGTTGTAATCAATGAAAACCAAGTCTAAATAAACCTAAGCTACCTAGGAATAGTGCAAAAGCTACCAAATAATGAATACTTCACCAAATGGGGAAAAAGTACAACCACCTGGTGACAAAAATACTAAATAAAGCTGCTCAAGACAACTGAAGTTCAGTCATTGACTGGCAGAAACAAACTGAGCTCTTCAGCTGTGTTGTACCTATTCTCCCCTGAAAATGGGCAGCGTCTTGTCACCTATACTAAAACAACAGAAGCACTACTGCGAATTTCAAAATTAAGCTGCTGCGCGAGTTAGAAACATTAGCTATGTAATTACTTGGTAAGTTATTTATATGAATTGGCAATTTGTTTTATTAAATAATTTCTAAAAAACCATTTTTCACCATAGTCAAATAGTAAAGACCAACTGTAAAGATGTGCTCACTACAAATACCTCGATGACTTACAACTAGCAGTTAGCCTCTGAGCTCCCTCCATACAGACAGCTAATTCAAAAATACACATTCAAAAGTTACTTAAAATCTTTAATGGTCTACTCACTGCCAACCTTAATGCATGTAAAATAAGTGGTAAGTATATATGTACTGTAACACAGTACAAGAATACTAATCAGCATCACATACTCACAAACCCGTTACCTTCTCTAAATGTGTTTCTGTTAATTCATCAGCAATACTGTATTCAATACTTATAACACTACAATGAATGCAAATTTTAACTATATTTCATTACCTTATATCTCATACTTAATTGAAAATGTGAATCATGGATATCCAGTATTATCTCCATGGATGCACATACTGTAAGGCCATGTAAAACTTTGTGAGAGCACAGCAAATATGTTTTAAAGTTTTGTAAAACATACCTGTGCACTTTTTGAGTGAGCTTCTGGGCATTCAGGTATGATTTTGGCAAGACGACATATCCAGGTATTGATTTTATCCCTCCTCCTACGTTCTACTTCATTGTGGGTTACACGTCTTTTCTCTTCCCTGGTAGAACCAGTCAATCTTGGATTCAGAGTTTCGCTTGTTCTTGGAGCAAGTTTACTGGGAGATGTGTTGGTAAGAACATCGCTGATCACATAAAACTGACCTGATGAACAAATTTCATGAGATCAGACCTGAAGTCAAGACAACCAATGATGATAGGTAGGTATTTACTTAAAGCAGTATGTAAATTGAGCAAAAAACAGTCCAATGATTTCCTATTACTTGTGAAATGTTTATAAAGTACTTATAGTACAATATACAGTTTTGGAAATGTACCCACAGTACAGTGTCTACAATGAGTTTTAGGGGATATAAAGGAAACAGCACTAAAGGTGTTATACAGCACCTACTTGACCCCCTACTACACTCCTTTATGCCTTGGGAATTTACATGTGTCTTCTTCAATTTTTCTCCAACCAGTTGACCATCTTATCTAGTTCTGAGGTGTGACAATTTTCTACCTTCATTCAATAATAAATTCTCCAGGCTATACCTATGGATTTATACATGTGTTCTCTTGCAACAACACTTTGTAATAAAAAAAAAGATGTCATTAAAAATTAAAAATAAACTACCTCTAAGTGATTCACAAAGCAAGGCAATATCCAACATTCTTAGAATATCTCACTATTGGGGCACAAATGCAGTATACATATTTATAACATTTTTCTGAGGAGTTGGTTTGAATAACAAATTACTTTTCAATACTAAGGGATTCCTCACTAAAATGCTATTAGCTTAATGTTCAATGTCAACTTGTAAGAACATGAATCAAGGAAGTTGATCTCCCCCTTCTACGTAAGTACAGTCCTAAGCTATGAGGCTCTCAAATCTCTACACATCAAAAAAATTTCCCAGACAAACATTAATTAACAATACATAACAATTCACAGCATATTAAGACAATATATGGATAGTGAAAAATATAATGCTATGCCACTGGAGTTAAAAGGATACTGCAAAAACACTTTAATATCATCTACAGAGTGCCATGCAATGAAAATTCGACCTGGTAACATCTTATCAGTAAATCTAGCATGGCAGTATGTACTACAACTTCTCTGCAGCATTCCCTTTACTTCAGCAGCACTGCTTTATACTTTTCCATTCTCATGTGTTCTCTTTAGTTTCCTCATACCTAGCAGTCTAATATTGAAAATTTTATGAACCTGTTTAAAATCTCAACTATACAAGGCAACCCACATAAGCAAAATATTCCTCCTGGGTACTGCAGGAACTTTTAGTAAAAATTATAAATAAAGGAATATTCCTTCTTGTACTGCAGGAACTTTTAGTAAAGATATGAACCTAACTTATTATGATAGAACAGAAACCATGCCCTTAAGCTAATTCTTTTTAGTTGACTTCAAGATATCAAACCTCTGAATCAAAATGAATGTGATTCATGCCACAATACTAGCACAAAAAAACATGCATTACATACTTCACCTTCCTGAACTTGCAAAGTTCAACTTAACACTATACATAACATAAAGGCTTAGTAAACTTTACTCAGAATCCTATTACTTCTAGATAATAAAATGACAAATAACACAAACTTAAAGGGAAAAAGTGTAAACAGTAATCTAAGAAACCAACGTATTCTCATATTTTTTCATCTATAAAACTCTGTATAGAAGGCAATCATTCATACAAAACTACTTTGACAGGTTTTCATCTTCTTGTGGTCATCAACCATAAGATTTAAGCCCTTCTCAGCATTAATAGAACATTTAGTATCATGTCATTCTTGCATTTCACACTATTATAAATGAAATCTCATGTCCTGTACACCTTCAAGAAAATTCTGCAGCTGGAATCTGCCAATTTTAAGCTAGACAGCACTCTCCCTGTGAATATCCTTAACCCTTATGCCCTAGAGGTATTGATTTTGCCCCATAGCCATTAGACAGAGATAAAATACTGAATATCTCAATAAACTTTTTTGTTTGTTGAAGTATTATTTTTAATAATAATAAGCTTGTACAATCATACATAAAAAAGTAAACACATAGCCTTTATAACAGAAATAATTAAACTTAAACATCCTTAAAAAACCATACATGTGACTGAACAACAAACAAACTTTCAAAGCTGAATTTCTTTCCACTGGCAGACATGTTCAAAGTAGCCTATGCTACAGGAGTAAAAAAGATCAAATACACTATATGTACTCGTTCCATTACTTTGACACTCAGTAACATAAAAACATTGAATAACAAAAATAGCAGCATCAGGTAAAATACAAATCTTCATTATCCTTCTTTGCAACTCCTCTTGAGTGAAACATGTCTCCTTTCTCGGAGAGAAAAAAATTGAAACTTGACTGGGTGGCTGAGTTTCCATGGAGACCTTTACACCCTAGATATGGGCAGTGAGTGAAAGCTGCCGAAATTGAACTTTGTAAAAATTATGGCACTTTCACTATGAACCTTAACATTCCACAGACACACTTTCCTCAGAATCTTCATTTTCTTTGTCAGTGCCAATGTTTCTGCTGAACAGAGTAGCACAGCCCTTGTGCATGCAACATGAAGTTTTTGCTTTAATTAGTAATGGGATATTTCTGTTTAACACAAGTCTTGCCAAATTTCATTGGGGCTGCAACTACTCTTGCTAAATGACCCTCTCAATTCCTGCTTCACAATCCAGTGTGTTCCCAAAGTAACAAAAATGTTCTATCTCTTCAAAGACCTACAGTTCTACATCAAATATGTCCACTAAATCCAACGGACAGAAACTTGATCTAAAAATGTTCAGCACCACCCACTGTGGGAATTTTTTTGCATTAAAAGATATATTTGATTTTGGAACAAACTACCAACCAAGACTGTCAATAGTACATACAACTACCACCGAGCTCACAATTAGAAAAAGTAATAAACAAATATGTGATATCTTAACCCTTAAACGCCGAGCCTCTATTTACAAAAGTGTCTATCGTATGCCGGCGGCGTTCGGGAGTTAGCGCCGAAGCGGAAAAAAAGTTTTTTTCAAAAAATCACAGCATGCTTAGTTTTTAAGATTAAGAGTTCATTTTTGGCTCCTTTTTTTTGTCATTGCCTGAAGTTTAGTATGCAACCATCAGAAATGAAAAAAATATCATTATCATATATAAATATTGAAATATATGACAGCGCGGGAAAAAAAATTTCATATATAATTGTATACAAATCGTGCTGTGAGCAAAACGGTTAAAGCTAACAAGTTATTTTTTTTCTTTGTAATGTACACTAAATTGCGATGATTTTGGTATATAACAAATTGTAAAATGATCAAAGCAACACAGAGAAAATATTATCACAAAATGATGCATGAATTCGTAACGCGCGGACGTATAAAAGTTTTTTTCAAAAATTCACCATAAATCGAAATATTGTGCTAGAGACTTCCCGTTTGTTGAAAAATGAAGGTAATTGATTGAATATTACTAGACTGTAAGTGTTTTAGCTTACAATTGCAGTTTTCGACCATTTAGGTCGAGTTAAAGTTGACCGAAGGTCGAATTTTTTCTATTTATCGTGATTTATATGAAAATATTTCAAAACTGATAAAAGCTACAACCATGAGTTATTTTTCCTGCATTCTACATGAAATTGCGCACATTTTCATATATAAAACTTTATGTAACGACTAATATAAAACAGTGCAAACATTACAACAACGTGTCGAAAGAATTTCTGAGATGTTCGGCAGAGTTACCGCGGACGTAAGGAAAAAGTTTTTTCAAAAATTCACCATAAATCGAAATATTGTGCTAGAGACTTCCAATTTATTGCAAAATGAAGGTACATGATTGAATATTACTAGAATGTAAGAGTTTTAGCTTACAACTGCGTTTTTCGACCATTTCGGCCGAGTTAAAGTTGACCAAAGGTTGAAATTTTGTCACATCGTGATTTATATGAAAATATTTCAAAACTGATAAAAGCTTCAACCATGAGTTATTTTCTGTTGTATTCTACATGAAATTGCACACATTTTCATATATAAAAGTTTATGTAGCGACTAATGTAAAATGGTGCAAACATTACAACAAAGTGATGAAAGAATTTCTGAGATGTTCGGCAGAGTTACCACAGACGTAAGGAAAAAGTTTTTTTTTTTTCAAAATTTCACCATAAATCGACATATTGTGCTAGAGACTTCCAGTTTGTTGCAAAATGATGGTACATGATTGAATATTACTAGAATGTAAGATTTTTAGCTTATAATTGCGTTTTTTCGACTATTTCCATTAAAGTTGACCGGGTTGAAATTTTTGCACTTATCGTGATTTATATGAAAATATTTCAAAACTGATAAAAGCTACAACCATGAGTTGATTCTAATTTTTTCAAATATAAAAGTTTATCGGTGCAAACATTATTTAAAGAATTTCTGGCGTGAAAATAAAAGTTTTTTTCAAAAATTCACTGATAAATCGAAATATTGTGCTAACCAAAATGAAGGTAAATATGTTATTACTGAATTGCAGTTTTAGCTACAATTGCATGAAATTGACCAAAGGTTGAAATTTTGGCACTTATATATGAAAATATTTAAACTGATAAAAGCTACAACCATGGGTTGTTTTTGTTGTATTTTATGAAATTGCACACATCTTCATATATAAAACTTTATGTAACGGCTAAAAAACGGTTAATTAAAACAAAATGATGAAAGAATTTCTGAAATTTTCAGCCAAGTTACCGCATGGACGTAAGGAAAAAGTTTTTTTCAAAAATTCACCATAAATCGAAATATTGTGCTAGAGACTTCCAATTTGTTGCAAAATGAAGGTAAATGATTGAATATTACTAGAATGTAAGAGTTTTAGCTTACAATTGCATTTTTCGACCATTTCGGTCAAGTCAAAGTTGACTGAAGGTTGAAATTTTTTGTAGTCGACGTGACGGTGCGCCCACTCGCACCCAACAGACAATTTTAGTCAACGTAAGATACGTCCAGTCGGCATTTAAGGGTTAAAAAGTATCTTTAAAGCATCTTTTATCTATGAAACTCAAAGTAAATCTTCCCTGTCTGCTGTTTTATGAACAGGCACTCTAAAAATTACATTTTTATAACAAAATAAAGTTTTATATACACCTACCAAGTAATTACATAGATATTAGTTTCTATTAACCGGCACCTAGAATTTTGAAATTCACGGTAGCTCTACTTTTGTTTAGGCTAGGTGAGTGACCCAGCCCACTTTTTCGGGGTAAGAGAGGAACCAGGTTAGCAAATGATCTCAATATGTTTATGCCTTCCTAACCATGCGAGGGGAGGAGGGAGGGCTCTGATTATGTAATTACTTGGTAAGTATACATAAAACTTTATCATAAAAATGTCATTTTTATATGAACTACTTACCAAGTAATTACATAGCTGAATCCCAAATTATAGGAGGTAGGATGCATGGATTATCTATCCTAATACATTACAATTAGTAATGTGAAAGAAATAGAAGAATTGCTAGCGTTAGTTAAAATGCTTGCTGGTTCCTTACCTGTTGAGAGAGCTGCTACAGGAAAGGACTACCTCTGGATGGCGCTCATCTCAACACATAGTGGCATGGCAGTGTAGCCAGGAGTCGCCTACTGCACTAGCAGGATTCCTTTGTTGCAAAGGAGTGTTCGATTGCACACAGAATAACAAAGTTGCCCCTGCCCTGGGCACAGTACCAAAAAATAAAACCAGAGAATAAAAAACACAATCACCTATAGCCAAACGTTAAAGCATACCATTACTCAACATTTATGGAGAAAAAACTGGTGAGCACTCCAAATACCAAGTACCCACAGGCTCCCCTACAACACGACACCATGAATCAAGGTGAAAAAATAGGAAGGATGAAAGAGACTTCCTACACTCCCTCTCCCAACACCATACCAGCAAGCGAAATAGGACCCACGGTGCTGCAATTTTCATAGACAGTTTCAATGTCACGCAAATATGAGCTGCAAACATCAATTTGCATTTCCAAATTATGCCTAAAAGCCAGGGACGAGGCAGCTGCCCTCACTTCATATGCTTTAACTTTCACTATGGGCAACATCTCAATCTGAGAGTGCACCTCTAGAATTAGATCCTTAATAAAAAATGCCAAGGCATTTTTCGAAAGAGGGCGAGAGGGGTTCTTTACTGAGCACCAAAGGTTGCTCAACGGCCCATTGATCTTTTCTGTTCTCAGTAAATAGTATTTCAATGCCCTTACGGGGCAAAGAGTTCCCTCTACGTCCTCCAGACCTAGAGTATCTATTAAACTTTAAATAATGAATGCGCGAGGCCAGGGATTGAAAGGGGACTCATTCTTAACTAAGAATCCTAAGGTAAATGGGCAAAGTGCATTACCTTGAGAGTATCCAATCTTTATATCAAAGGTGTGTAGCTCACTTACTCTCTCGGCAGTCGCTAACGCTACTAGGCACAGAGTCTTCCTAGTTAGGTCCCTTAAAGAGTTAGATTGCAGAGGTTCAAAACGTGTTTGCAACAGCCACTTCAGTACCATGTCTACATTCCAGGCCACTAGCTTATCTTCTTTCTGGTTGGTCGAGTCAAACGACTTGATGAGGTCAGAAAGATCCTTATTAGCAGAAAGATCTAATCCCCTATGCCTATATACAGAGCTCAACATTGGCCTGTAGCCTTTAATGTCTGAGGTAGAAAGACTCCTGGCAGACTTCAAATAGAGTAGGAAATCACCTATTTCTGCTACAGATGTCTTAGAAGATGAGATGTTGTGTCTCCTGCACCAGTCACAGAAGACCGTCCACTTGGCTTGGTAACCTTTGCTCGAGTAATGTTGTCTACAACAAGCAATAGCGTCTGCAACTGCCTTTGAAAATCCTTTCGCTCAAACCAATCTGTAGACAGGCTGAAAGCGGTTAGAGCCAGAGTGGACAGTCCTTGATGGAACCTTCTGAAATGTGGTTGTTTGAGTAGACTGGGTTTTTGAGGCAACAGCCTTGGAATATCCATGAGAAGTTCCAGCAAGTCTGGGAACCATTCCCGCACTGGCCAGAATGGGGCTAATAAAGTCATCTTTACATTCCAATAATTCTGGAACTTGTTTAATACTTCCCTCATCATCTTGAATGGGGAAGGCATAAAGGTCCATGTTTGACCAGTCTAAAAGCATTACGTTTGTCACCCAAGCTTGAGGATCTGGCATTGGCGAACAATTCAGGGAGAGACGATGGTTCTTTGCGATCGCAAACAGATCTAGAACCGGCTTTCCCCACAGTTTCCACAACTCTTGGCATACGAGAGGGTCAAGAGTCCATTCCGTGAGAACTTGTTTTCTACGGCTGAGTTCGTCTGCTAACAAGTTGACTTTCCCGAATAAAACTGGTTAGGATCTGGGTTTGATTCTGATCTGCCCAAATGAGTGATCTTGCCACTTGGCAAAGGGAAAGTGAATGAGCTCCCTCTTGTGTCCCAATATAGGACAGAGCCGTGGTCTTGTCCGAGTGGAAGGACACTGTCTTCCCAGACACCTCCAATGCAAACGCTTGCAATCCCCAGCGAATTGCCGTCAATTCTTTCAAGCTCATGTGCCATGTTATCTGTTCTGAAGTCCACAGGCCTGAAACTTCTTTGTCTCCCAGGAGGGCTCCCCAGCCTAGGTCTGATGCGTCTGAATAAAACACTAGGTTGGGGTTCAGAGGGAGGAGCGATTTCCCTTGAGAGAGCTTGTCTCTTGAATTCCACCAAGCAAGAGCTTCTTTCATTTCCCTTGTTATTGGAAAAACAAAAGAATCCAGGTATTTCTTTCTGTTTCAGTTGATTTTCAGAAAGAACTTTAAGTTTCTCATGTGTAGCCTTCTCAGGGAAACGAACTGCTTCATGGACGAGAGTCCCCAACAGGCTCATCCAACTGTTCACAGAACAGGACTGAAGGGCAAGAAATTTGTTTACCTTCTGAAGGCATGAGTTTATCCTTTGGGGGAAGGGAAAAGCCCGAAAACTCCAAGAGTTTATCCTCACCCCCAAATAAGCTATCTCCTGAGAAGGAGTCAGTTGAGAATTTGGGAAATTTATCAAGAGGCCCAAATCCTGGGCAAGAGGAAGGGTCTTGTGAAGGTCCTCCGCACATTTTTCCTTCAACTGGGAGTAAATAAGCCAATCATCAAGATACAACAAAATGTTGACCCCCATCAAGTGTAACCATTTCACTATTGGGGCTAGAATGCGCATGAATACCTGTGGGGCCGTCGACAGACCGAAGCTAAGGGCTCTGAACTAGTACACTTTGTGCTGGAACACAAACGTTACAAACTTCCTAGAGTCCCAGTGAACTGGGACATGGAAGTAGGCGTCTTTCATGTCTATCGAGATCATCCAATCTTCCAGACGAATGGATGCAAGGACGGACTGGGAAGTCTCCACCTTGAATTTTGTTTACTGCACGTACAAGTTCAGGGCACTTACATCCAGAACTAGCCTCCAGCCCCCCCAAGGCTTTGGGGACTACAAAAAGCTGACTGTAGATCCGGGGAGAGGTGTCCTCAACTAGTTCGACTGCTTCTTTTTCGAAGAGAGCTGTCACTTCTTGGGAGAAGGCTGAAAACTTCTCAGAGTTTGACGAGTAGGTCGTCAATAATACAGGCTTCTTGTTTAATGGGGGTTTCTTTAGAAACGGGATTGAATAACCCTTTCTCAGGACTTGAACAATCCAACTCTGCACTCCCCTTGCTTCTCAATGCTCCCAAAAGTGGAAGAGTCTTGCCCCACAGGTGTGCGGAGGACTAGATCTTCACTTACATGCGGGTGGTCTATTGGAGGGCTTCTTGATTGCTCTGGGGGTGAAACAGGCTTTTCCATGAGGCCTGGGGAAGCCTCTTTGTCTGCCTCTACCCCGAAAGGGCTGGGGTTGAACTGGAGAAACTGTCCTAGAGGTGAAGGCAGGAGACTCTTTAGGTCGTCTCGCTGATTGTGCGAGGTCCTGAGTAGACTTTTTCTGCAGATCAGAAGCAATCTGCAGCACAGTCGCTTGAGGGAAAAGGTGCTTCTTATCAAGAGGAGAGAAGAGGGGCGCAGACTTCTGGGAAGGAGTAACTCCCTTCGTGGTGTAGAAACGCCAAAGCTCCCTTTTCTTGAGGATTTCCATTGCAAGTAGTGAGGATAATTCAAATGAACCGTCTCTAATACCTTTATCTAGGCACGAGATGACCCCCAAAAATCCGAAGAAAAGTCTTCTGGGATATGACAGCAATCCCTCAATTTAAGGGCAAGAGCTCCTACTGCCCAGTGGAGAAAGCTGAGAACTTCCAAGACCCTGAATAAGTGCTTGATAAGGTGGTCCAATTCCGAGGACGAGAACAAAATCTTGGCTGAATTGAATGCCAACCATCTGGAGGAGTCAATTAACCTGAAGAAGTCTCCCTGGGAGGAGGCAGAAGCTCCCATGGATGGAGCCTCTCCGGTCACGTAAGAAAGGTATCTTCTCTGTGACAATCTAGACGGAGGACAACCAAAAGAGGCTCTTCCTAGCTCCATCTTGCTCGAGAACCAGTTTTCCACCTCACGGAGAGCTTTCTTAGCTGAAGGGGACAGCACCATTTTAGGAAGTCTCGAAGTCATCTGATTATCCATCAGGTATGTCGAAGCTGGAGCTGCAAGGAGAGAACTCTGGGAAAGTCACCAGCAGAAATCTGAGTAAAGAGGCATGCGCTAAAGGAGGGGTAATTGTCTGCTTCTTCCTCCTCACAAGAAGAAATTGGTGACAGATCCGCAATGGGCTGGGGAGCCGATGGGGCTTTCTGAATTAAAGCCAGGATATTATCCAATTTGCACTGGATTGACTGAACAGAAGGATCCAAAACAGAGGGAATCTGTTGCACTGCAGTTGTGTTGTAAGAATGTACAGCGACCACTGCGTTGCGAGTCTCTGCAGCTAAATGCTGAAGCACCAGGTGAATGGCCTTCAACTCTTTCAGGTTTATGTGAAGCTTCCTCTCTTGTAGAGACCACATTCCTGAAACTTCCGAACGTCCTAGAAAGGCTCCCCAACCCAGATCCGATGCGTCGGAGGACAATGTTACGCTCGGGCTTGGACGAAATAGAGACTTTCCTGAAAGAAACCTTCCTCCCTCGAGCCACCACCGAAGATCCTCCTTTATTTCCTGAGTGATGGGGAATACAAAGGAATCCGGAAGAGTCTTCCTGCTCCAACTGGCCTTTAGGAAGAACCGTAAAGGCCTCACATGCAGTCTCCCCAATAATGGTATGAACATCTCGATGGAGGAGAGGGTTCCTAGAAGGCTCATCCAATTGTTGGCAGAGCAGGACTGCAGATTCAGAAAGTGATGGATTTTTTGGGTGCAGGACTGCACTGTCTTGTCTGGTGGAAAAGCCCAAAAAGTCCGAGAGCCTACCCTCATCCCCAAATAGATTATCAATTGAGAAGGGACTAGTTGGGACTTTTCTTGATTGATTAAAATGCCCAAATCCTGGGCTAACTGCAATTTTGAGAAGATTCTCCTCACATTTCCTCTGGGATGACGATCATAGGGACCACTCGTCCAGATATAGGCATACTTTGGAGAAGAGCTGCAACTTCCTTTGAGAGGGCCAAAAACCTCTCTGAGCCTCCTGAGTACGCCTTTAAGGCGATGGGAAAAGATGTCCATGGAGGTTTCTCCCTGAAGGAAATCGAATATCCTTCTTTGAGTACTTGAAGTGCCCATGGCTTTACTGACCTGGCTTCCCACTGCTTCCAAAAATGTAGGAATCTGGCGCCCACTGGGAGACGGAGGACCAGAGACTCACTTGCTAGTTTGGTCTAGAAGATGGTTTCTTTGCAACGGGACAAACGGATCTAGGGTTCGTACATGGTTGAGAGGGAGCTCTTCCTCTGCTATCTCAAAAGGGCCGTGGCTGAAGGAGAGAGAACGGACGAGGATTAAAAGAGATGTGTGTAGCCTTCTTCTGAAGCTCTGTAGCTACTCATTCCCCCATCGCTCGAGGGAAAAGGCTGCTTTTCTCCAATGGGGTGAAAAGAAGAGAAAATCTTTGAGACGGAGTCACTCCCTTGGTGGTGAATGAGTACCACATTTCTCTTTTCTTCAACATCCCAGTAGAAAAGAGAGCAGCTAATTCTTGTGCCCAATCTCTAATCACCTTATTGGCACATGAAAGAACACCAAGCCAGTCTGCTGCGAAATTGTCCTGTGGAGAAGGACAACCCTCGATCTTCTTCATTAAAGTGCCCACCATCCAGTCAAGGAAACTGAAGATTTCAAATACTTTGTAGGTGTCTTTCACCAAGAGGTCAACCTCGGAGGAAGAAACATAATCTTCGCTGTGTCAAAGGCCGATCTACGAGCAGAATCAATCAGGCTGGAGAAGTTTCCTTAGGAGGAGGCAGAAACTCCCAAGGTGGGTGGTTCCCTGGCCACATAAAACACATACTTCCTCTTCGACAGGTGCAAAGGAGAACAAAATACTGCTTTGCCCAACTCCCTCTTCTCAGAAAACCAAGAGACAACACATAATAACACTTTCTTAGAGGAAATCGAGAGAGCCATCTTCAGCAGTTTAGCAGAGCCTGCTGGCTGCCACAACATGAATGAAGATCCAGGAGAAGGTGGCGCCGCAGTGGTAAAGTACGATGGAAAGCGGAACAGAAAGTAATTTAACAGGGATGCGTAAGATGAAGGCTGTTCTTGCTCAGGTTCCTCTTCTGCCGGTGAAATAGCAGACAGCACCAAGTCTTGTTGTGGTTCCTCTGGTTTCTGAGAAGACGAAGGTTCCTTCAGAAGCTCCAAGATATTGTCCAATTGCTGATGCATGGGGAGCAATGAAGGATCTTGAGGAGCCGGTACTAGGGTCGCCTTCAGGTGCTCAGCGATAGGAGAAGAGGTTACAGTCTTCGAATCTTTTTTAACAGAAGGCGCCGAAACAGGTTAACCCGCTGAAATAGGGACGTCTGAGTCAGAAGAACCCTCAGATACAAAATCCAACACTGAATGAGAGCTGGAAGTCAATGGGATGTTGGGAGCCACTGTGCATACTAATCCCAGTGCATGCTTATGAGCCACTGGGAGCTCTGATCCCATGAAAGTTGATCCCTTTGTACGCTCATGAGCCAATTGGCGCTTGGGAGCCAATGGGCGCTTATGAGCCACTGGGAGCTCAGTATCCAACAGGAGCTCTCTCTCATCCCAATAGCTGCATGAGGGCTTTTGATCCTTTTGGCGCTTACGAGGAATCAATGGCTGTTCATCCAAGACATGCCTCTTCAAAGGCCCGGAGGAATCCTGAAACTGCCAACCGTGTCCTTTGGGCTCGGAATCAGAACCACTGGAGGATAAGGCGTGGTCCACTGGTACACGTTGCCAGCGCTTGGCTACCAAAACCTGGAAAGTAGCAACAGGTTCGCATGAGGGAGCAACTACTCATGGGCAAACCTCACCAACCTCCCTTGGACTTACGGTTTGCCTCCTCCCAGGTGCAGGGGAGTTTGGCAGGGACCTCCGTCTATGAGCATCGGTGAGACAAATAGCCACCCCCTCCACTGACAAAAGAATAGCACTAGCACCGACACTTGCACTGGGGATCACCACTTGCCTTGTCTAAAAGGACTCTAACATAAGCTCCTATTTGAGCAACCATATTCACTAATACATCAAATTTTTTATCTATCCGAACTTCAAGACTGGCAATGGCACTAGGTATAGAGGAAAGGGAGCCGGGTAACGGAGTCTTAGGGAGAGCGAGGTAAGTAGGAATGGGTGAGCAAGAGGTCACAGGTGTTGAAAGGACAGGCTTCCTAGTAAAGGACAATGAAGCTCTGGCTTCAGCTCAAGCAGCTGCCTTTCTATGCCTAGCCTCTAACTTATCTAAATGGCTGGTCAAAATTCTCCATTTTACTTCATCCCAGTCCCCATATTCTTTGTATGTCAAATCAGAACATACTTGTCCTTGGCAATTATAACATACTGAACGCGCATAATATTTAGAGGAGGTTAACCTAGTATTGTAGCCCTTGCTGCTATACCGGTTACTAGTCACACTCAAGTCTCACATACTACGTCAAAAAATCACAGAAGCTAAGCTAAGCTTGTCTAAGCTATGAAAATATAGTGCAGAGGCTGCCAAATCAACGAATACTTCACCAAATCGTTCAAAAATTAAAACCATCCAGTGAAAACTCCTAAACTTCAAAACAAAGCTGCTGAACAACCGATGTATGGTCACTGAGCAGCAGAAACAAACCGAGCTCTTCAGCTATGTTGTACCTGTACTTCCCCGGAAGTGGGTGGGACACTTACCTGCACCAAAACAAAAGAGCGCTGCTGCGAATTTAAATTCTAAAGCTGCTGTTAAAGTAGAAACTAATAGCTATGTAATTAGTTGGTAAGCTACATATATATAAATAAAGATATTTATGCTACACATAATCCATAATATATATGACAATGTGCATATGTCATGCTCAGTATTTTTTAACAGACATGATAGAATCTATGTAATACACAAGCTCATTTATTGTTAGAGGGATAAATATAAAACAAACAATAAAAAAACATATCTTACCACCAGAAACTACTACAGCACTGTTTCCATCAGCTGGCATATCACTTGACGTTATTAAAGCCAAGCGGGTATCTGTTTCACCAGGGGAACCGTTCATCTGTGCTGCTGTCAGGATACTGGGCACTGAACCTTGTACTCCTTCTTGTGGCAGTGCGTCTACACTAGAATCAGACCCAAACTCCACAACTCTGTATGCTAACGTACCTAGAAGAGAATAAATTACAAATTTTGAGAATCAATCCTTGCACAGTAAAAACAGTGTAAATAGGAAAAACTTACACATATTTGCATGAGTACCTATATATATCTTTGCCTCTACATTTTTCTTTGTAGTGTGATTTATAAAAGTGGATTCAGCTTACCAAAATACTTATTATTTTATGGCAAAATGCATCTTCAGAAATACTGTCACATATTAAAATTGATAAAACCTTTTCATTTCATCCCATAACTTTACCCCGAGATACCTTCAGCATAGGAAGCATGTAACTTTGGTTAACTAAAAAACTGACAGCCATTGAAAGTTCTTGTATTCATTGATCTGTGAGGAAACTAAATTACATTACTGTTTAGTCGCTCAAAGCCATGATCAAATGCTTTCTGTTTAGTGGGTCAAAGCCATGATCAAATGCTTCCATCACATTTACAAGACTGCTTATGCTTTTAGGCTGTCCTATCTTGTAAGCTGATGGACTAAGTAGTGGAAAAATTACATTTTTATAACAAAATAAAGTTTTATATGCACTTACCCAGTAATTACTTAGCTAAGAGTTTCTACTTGATTGGCAACTTAAATATGAAATTAGCAGTAGCAATTCTTTTGTTTTGTGTAGGTGACAAGGCCCCGCCCACTTTCGGGGTAAGACAGAGGAACAACTAAGCTCAATATGTAATTACTGGGTAAGTATATATAAAAATCAAATTTTTATAATACTGTAAAATAAAGTTTTATATATACTTAACAAGTAATTACATAGCTATAGTTTCCACTATAAACGGCACCTTAGATTTAAAATTTTATGGGTAGCACTTCGATAGTTTGCGTAGGTGATCAGCCCGCCTCACTCGCGGGAATATTAGGAAAGATTTAGCAGACAATTGTCATTTGTTTTATACCTTATGTCCATCAGAGGGGAGGAGGGTGGGCTCCAATTCTGTAATTACTTGGTAATTATATATAAAACTTTATTATAAAAATGTCATTTATATATAACTTACCAAGTAATTACATAGCTGAATCCCACATAGGCAGGAGGTGGGATACATGGACATAGAGTTCTACTCCAAAAAATTAAGTCATGTAATGAATTTGGCAAAGAAAAGTTGCTAGCATTGAATGCAATGCTTGTCGTTCCTTAACAGTTATGAGAGCCTGCAATAAAAAACTGCACCTGGTTGTCACTCAACTTAACCTGTAGTGGCATGGCGGTACAGCCATGGAGCGTCTGTACTTAAGTGGGAGCTTTATAGCCAAGGAGTACTCCGATGGCTACCAAAGCATTAGTGCAAGTTATGCAGCTAAGGTGCCCTTGCCCTGGGTGCAGTACCAACATAAAAAAAAAACCAGAAACACTGTCACCTACACTGAAATAACACCATAACCCATCCACTGAGAGTGGTGGGTGCTCCAGGTACTTTGTACCTCCTAGCTCCTAAAAACTCAACTCAATAACTCACTAGAGGGTGAAGAGTTAGTGGGAGGAAAATTAAAATTTTTGAAAGTAAATTGTATTTTTATTAACTATGCAAACCTGAGGTCCCTTACATTAGGAATTACTTGCGGCGAAGCTGGACACAGCCGTTAAACTCTTGAACAAGGTGGTTAGGCAGTAATTACCGTCAGATAGGCGGGAATACCCGCCTGCCTGGATGTAAACATTCCAGTTTGCCTTTCGGTCCAGGTTCAGATTGAGGGGTGGCATGAGGTGGGCATAAAATGTAAAGGATCTCAGGTTTGTATAGTTAGGAAAAATACAATTTACTTTCAATTGCAATAATCTACGGTAATTGTTTATTACCATACGATGGTTGAAATACCAGGTAAATGGCTGTTGTTATCCAATTCGGTTATAAGCAAAACAAGAGTTTCTTGGTCGGTTGTTTATGGCTGTATACATTTACGCAAGAGTATAATGTTACTAACAATACTTTTAACTAGATGGGATAAAGAGATGGAGGAAAAGTTGTCTATTGTAATTTGGTCTCTCTCACTGCCTGATTACGCTGCTGCCTCCGCCCGCGCGAAAATTAAAAATATTTTATAAATAATATTGTTGTATCGGTATTAATTGCTTACCCCATTGCAAAATCGAATTATCGTTAAGGTGAATTTTCATAACTTGAGCATTACCCGAGTATTTTAATAGTTTTATCACAAAAAGTGCATTTAGTCATGAAAATGAGATGAAAATACAGTATTTAGTGAATATTTCTCAGTGCAAAATACTGCGAATAGGCGAATTTTCCACGAATAACGGGTAGATACGTTCCAAAGAGAAATCCGTAAATATGCGAGTCTGAGAATTGTGAGACCGCGAATACAGGGGGTTTACTGTATCCAAGGAGAGAAAGCCTAAAAGTGAAGGATTGTGGATCCATCAAGAGACTGCCTGGAGGAAACCAGCAGGTGCCCTCCAAGATCGCCACCTCTCGTTGCATAAGAAATACCCTTCACAGCAAGGAGAAGCAGAAAGAGAACCCAGTCCACGTGAGGCAGAGTCAGAACAACCTGCAGTCGGCAATACCCTCCGAGGCAAGGAGAACTCGTACTCTGCCGAGGCATGGGAGGAGCTTGGTGTCTCGACCTGAATGACCTCCTTGTCCGAAGAAAAGTATTCATCTGGTTGAGAAAGCTCTCGCAAGCCAGGACCGCTGCAGCCCTCGAACCTCTCAGCCCCTCGGGAACTGCAAGGGTTGAGAGTGATGAAGATTACTCATTGGGGGAGCCACGGTCCTGTCCCAGGAATCCTCACGCTGACAAATCGGTGCGAAGTTTTCCGAAAAACAAGGGCAATCACAACTTGAAGAGGAAGGCCCTCGCTGCTTCCGAAGCGTGAAACTCCTATACCTCTCTCCTTGGAGGAAGACCTTGACAGATCCCAAGAAACCCTCCTCAGCTACCTGGTTGTACTAGGAGACAATCGGGGAACTGACACCCAAGGCACGCCAGGCAGCCGAATTTCAAGGACAAATTCGTCAGAGCTCTCTCTGTCTGTCTTGCACCTCTCGGAACAACCGAGAGGAAAAGAGAACAGGTGAGGAGAAAGAGTACCCCTACCTGTCCTGCCAGTAAGACCAGCAGGAGAGGCGGACCGTGAGCAATAATCAACCAAAGGAGATTATTGTCACACGGGGGAAGAAGAGCGCTTGTGTCGTGGCAAAGCGCTTTCCTGGGTAGAGCAGAAAGTTCACTCGAACAGAGCTCAGAAGCTGATTCAGAAAAATCAAGTGGGGCCAAGCCAAGCCGCACTGAACCGAGTCGAAGGCAGGCATGGTGAGCTGAGCCAGTCTCGCAAATGCGACCAGGGGCTGGGCGGGGCGGGCAAGCTGAGCCGAGCCGATTGCGCGAACACAATCGGAGCTGGACAGGGCGGAACTCGTCTGCCACGAACTAGCACTAGCTTCCCTAACTCTAAACTTCTTTGAGGCCGAGGCCCCACGAGAAGGTTTAAAGGGGAATTCTGTGTCTGCTATCCTGCATGCTTGAACCCTAAGGTTCAAGACACAAGGATGAAACCCGGCCAAGCAACTGAAGCAGCTGGCAGGCAATATCGAGACACCTGGCGTCTCGGCACCCAGACAGCTGGGTGTCTCGGCACTTTCTCTTGTCCTGTGCCTCTCCTCAGGAGAGTGTTCGTGATTCATAGAATTCCAGCGACCTATGAGACTCCCAAAATCTGGAGCGGCTGCTTTCAGTTTCCTAAGAAATCAAAAATAGCCAGGCACAGAACCAGTCTTACATGTAGACTTCTAAGACTGGCAACGAGGGCAGGGCGCCGAGAGGCCACGCTCTTGTGGCCCCTGAAACGCGAGATCCCAGAGGAGAATGCCAATCAATTCCTGCCTGAGGGCGGGAAGAGCCAACGAGAGAAACTTGTCTCCAAGAAGAGAGTCAGTCAGTCCCTTAGAAGTTCCGCAGGACTCCCAAAGGGAATCTCTTCCCTGCTTCTTCTGGTGTTCGAACCGATAGGATCAAGACACCAGGCTGGGAACCCAACCGAGCACTGGTAAGCACTCAGGGAGCGCTTGTAGTGCTGACAGGAAGAGCTGAGACACCTGGGTGCCTCAGCCCTTTCTCTCGCACTGCTCTCGAACTGGGCAGAGGAGAGTACTCTCCAGACCAGATCGGGATACTTGATATTCCACAGAATCTCGAGCACTCGAAGCGGCTTGTGAACGAGCTCCCGAAGCAGCCCCCGTCTTAGAGGCGGAACCTCTAGGACTGGGAACAGGGTCGCAAACTGAGGTCTGTGTGCCTGCGGCTCCCGAAACACAAAACCCAGTGGTATGCGAATCGGTTCCCTAACCCGAAGGTCAGGAAGAGCCAATGAGAGACCCACTGCCTTCTTAGAAGAAGGCAGTCCCTAGACGTCCAAGGGCATCAAGGGGAAAGAAGCAGCCTTCCTCTCCTTAAGCCAACGGGGGTCTATCCGGTTCCCAGGACCCCCTCGAGCCTCGGGAGAGGATGGGAAGAGGCAGCAGAGGACAAAATCGAAGATAAGCTGAAGAAGACGGTAGCTACTTCCACAGGGCAACTTCCTTCACCTTCACTTCATCTTCTACAGGATGGTGGACATGAAACATCGTAACCTCCAGGGCAGCTAGGCAGGATCACAACAGAAGCGGCCCAGGAGACAACCACCAAGAGAAGCAGCAGGCACGATCAGGATAGCCGATGCAGGAGCTACAGAAGCGGTTCAGAAGGCAAGAGCTACAGCAACGGCCAGGAACACCACATGAAAGTCACCAGCAGCGACAGGAACGATCAGGATGGCTGCGGCAGGAGACCAGGAAGAGCCTCCCAGAGACTGTCATCGAGTCAACAGGAGCATAACATACATGAAGGCCAGCAATGACAGCAATCAATCCACGCTGACATGAACAGAGTCGGAACAATCCCGACATGGAAATGCCATTCCAACCAGGTACTGTGGCCGATCCTGAAGCAACACTGAATGAACGTCAGGACTCCATGCAAAGGTATCCCAACTGAGATATCCAGCCAACTACTGCTGTGCCTGCGATGCTCACTGTCAACCTGAAAGAAAAAGCAAAGCTGATTAGTAAAGGGAGACTCCTCTCACTCCAAAGGGAACTGTCCTATGCAGTGAGAGGAGGCCCCTTAGAAGAGGTCACCCGACCGCCAGCATCCCCCTCGCGGTCTCCGCCCGACGAGCAAGCAGAGAAGGAAGCAGGGGAGTCCACCCAGGGCACCGTGGAACCAAACTTACTGACGACACCCGCAACCTCCCCCCTGCAACTCTCTATAGCACAGGCAGCAAAAACAACACTCAGCACAAGCAGAAAGGAAGTAGTCATGCCCTCGTACACAGAGGGCAGGAGCCCAAGAAGGGGGCGAACGCTTATGTCCTGATCAATGTAGGGGAGCGAAGCTATTACGTCTCAATCTAATATCTCCGAACGTACAGGGGAATGCCTTCAATATCTAAATAAAGGGCTACTGGAAGAGAAGCATTACCACTAGGTTATGCCCCTCTAAATACGTCCTTGGCCGTCAAACCCAAGACACAGACGCAGGGGAATGACGGCTTATGCAAGGCTGTCACAAATCTTGGGTTTATATTAATAAATATCAAACACACTCAATATATACCCAAAAATACAGAAAGATCCCACCGGGATCATACAGAGCTTAACGACAGTCACGCAAAGAGATCCAGAAACACGTCTGCAACGCGTGACGACCGAAAGCAACCTGGAATGTTTACATCCGGCAGGCGGGTATTCCCGCCTACCTGACGGTAGTTACTGCCTAACCACCTTGTTCAAGAGTTTAACGGCCGCGTCCAGCTTCCCCATAAGTAATTCCTAATGCTTCCTCCTGCCATACCATGCCAGTCACTATCCTGTAGTACTACAGAATTTCAAACGCTACGTAGCCGGCGCCGGTCTGGAGTTGGCACCAGGCTAACTGTAGTAGCTCGCAGATGCTGGCGCAACTATAGCTGGGGGGGACAGACTTGTGTCTGGCACCAGCTAGCAGCTCAAGGATCTGGCAACAGACCATAGCTGGTGCCAGAAGAGCTGGGTGCCAGGAGCTAGTAACTCAGGTTCACTCCTTAAGATAGTGAAATGCAGAGGACGATTTATACTTCCAGTAGGTCAATGCAGTATGGAAGTAAGGGACATATGTTCCTGAAAGCTAAAAGAGTAGAGGCTGCTCTGATGTCCTTAGCTTTCATTTAAAAAGAAGGCAAAACGTTCTCCTAATCTGGGAGTGCCTTGGAAATAAAAACTCTTTAGGATAAAGGACAGTGCGATCTTAGTCAGAGGGCGAGCAAAGGATAAGTATGGCCCTCTTGCTTATCAAGTCCTACTCAGGTAGTAATACCTAAGAGCTCCAATTAGACAGAGCTCATTCTTTCTCTTAGAGTTGTTGAGCGCTTCAGGGTACTTGGAGCACGCGCTGGCACCAGGCTGTAGCTGGTGTCAGGTGAACTACACACCAGGCAAGTTAAGAATTCTAGAGTTAACAGAGCTCCTGAAAGCCAAGGATGTCAGTTACGTTCTGAGGGAGAAAGAACGTATCCAGGTCTTGGATGGGACTTCATTCTTGGCTAAAAACCGAAAGGAAAAACGAGCCTACCGCATCTCCTGCTTCCTAGTTTGGGTGTGTAAGGGCTTGAGAGGTCATGAGAAGGAAACGAAAGATCCCGGTCTGTGCTTAAACCTGAGATAAGCATAGATTGGTGCCTCTTCAAGGAAAGCAAGAGATTCTAGATCTCAGAAGCAAAGCTGTAATCCCAAGCAGGGTCAGAGATGTCTTAGAAGAAGAGACGTAAGGTCCAAGGCACCAGCTTTGGAAAACCACCCCTAAGTCTGGAGGATGGAGCGAGAGGGTGGCTACTGAATCTTGTAATAGCCTCTGCCACACTTCTGGAAGACTCTTCAGAAGACAATCCTCCGGACAGTCTGGAACCTGTCTGGTAAGAGCGGACCACCATGGGTGGTATCTCTGAAGCTAGGTTGTCTGAGGAGATATGGTTTGGGGGAAGGATCTTGGAGAGTCCACCAGCAAACGCAGCAGGTTCGGGAACCATATACTGTACATGAGCCAGAACGGGTTGAACGCTTTCTTGACCATGCTGAAGGGCAGAAGGCGAGGAGGCCCGAGAAAGGCTGGCTACAGCAGTGTGCCTGTGGCCCATGCTATAAGACTGGGACTGGAATAAGGCAAAGGTTTGTTGAAGTGGCCAACCCGCCAGGGGAGCGAGTACCCTCATAAAAATTTGTGGGGCAGTTGAGAGGCAGGAACAGAGTGCTCTGAACTGATAAACTTGGCCCCTGAAGACAAACCTGAGGTACTTTCTTGAATCCTCGGGAATAGGGATATGAAAATACATGTACTGCATGTCTAGGGAGATCATCCAATCCCCCTGACAGATGGATGCAAGAACCAAATACCTCTCTGATCCTCCGCCGTCAAGGCAACGGGAGTCGTTGGCCAAGGGAGGCCTCTCCCTGAAGGGGATAGAATATCCCTCCTTGAGTACTTTGACTACCCACTGGTCTGCCCCTCTCAAACTCCATCTCTCCCAGAAGAGAAGGAGCCTTGCACCCACTGGGACATGGAGGACTGGGCTCTCATTTGCGGGCTGAAGGTTTAGTTGACTACTACTTGATGGTTTGGGGTGTGAACCTAACTGATCCTCTGGCCTGGATTGAGATCTGTGCCTGCCCCAGTGAAAGGGCCTCAACTGCAGAGATCCTGGGTATACTTCTTATGCAGGCTGCAAACGATCTCACTAACGGCCGTCTGTGGGAAAAGATGATGCTTGTCCAGCGGAGAAAATAAAAGCAATAATTTCTGAGATGCTGTCACACCCTTTACGTAAAGGAAACCCATAGTTCCCTCTTCTTCAGCATGCCCATCGTGTATAGCGAAGCAGCCTCCTGCAAACTGTCTCTAACTGCTTTGTCAGCGCAGGAGAGAAAACTCAGAAGTTCCAAAGCATAATCAGGCGGAAGCAATGAATCCTGAACTTTCTTGGCAAGAGCACCTAAGCACCAGTCCATAAAACTTAAGGCTTCAAAAGTCTTAAAAAGACTT
The DNA here is from genome assembly GCF_040412425.1 of Macrobrachium rosenbergii. NCBI lineage: Eukaryota > Metazoa > Arthropoda > Malacostraca > Decapoda > Palaemonidae > Macrobrachium > Macrobrachium rosenbergii. The sequence continues at coordinate 1,167,444 of NC_089781.1, read as the reverse complement.
TTCAGCAGGTGGTCCATCTCTTGCAATGGAAATACCTTTACTGAGGCAAGAGTGGATCTACGGCCTGTGTCAATGAGACCAGAGAAGTCCCCCTGGGATGATGCAGCCACTCCCAGGGGAGGAGCTTCTCCAGTAGCAAAAGAAAGGTAACAAGACCTAGAAAGACGAAAGACGAGAAGGAGGGACACAAAGCAAGCCTTCCCCTGCTCCCTCTTCTTGGAAAGCCAGTTCTCCACTTCACTACGGGCCTTCTTGGACAAGGATGAGAAAACCAACTTAGGCAGTCCGGCAGTGTCAGAAGGCTGACTGCTCATCATAAAAGATGAAGCCAGGGACAGAGGAGTCACAGGAGAGAAAAACTTTGAGAAGTTCTGAAGTAAAATCCTCAGAAGGGACGTGCAAGAATTCGCTGGGGAATCTTTGATCGAAATCCTCTTCTTCCAACAAAACAGGAGACAAGGGAGCATCCAATGGAGGTGCCTTAGCAGGGGATGGTCCATGAAGAAGCTGCAGAATGCTATCCACCTTGTGTTGAAGAGGAGCCAAAGCTGGATCCAAACTTGAGGCCAATGGACAATTCGTTGCCAAACTGGACGAAGCTGGCACTAGCAGCTTAGAAGCTGATGTCAAAATACTGACTGGTTCCCCTGAGGCACTCGCAGCAAGTAGAGGAGTAGATGCGCGTCGACGTGTTGGAGCTCTAGATCGAGGGGATGCGCCAGGGAACTCGGGCGCTACAGGGCACTCAGGCACTTTGGGAAGCTTAGCCGTTTCAGGCCGTTTAACCGAAGGCAGGCGTTTAGGTAATACACAGTGGTCGGCAGCTACTGGGCGCTCATCGTACAAAAAGCGCTCAAGTACAGGGCGCTCGGCCGAATCCAGGCGCTTAGACGAAGAACTTTGTTACATACTAGAAGCAGGGCACTTGGAGCCAGAGAGAAGACACTTCTTAAACGAAGAGGAATAACTAAATACTAGTTCCTGGCGTCCAGGAGAGGAGAAGCATTCAGGGCTGTCCCACTTACTGCAAGAAGGCTAAGGACTGAGAGGACGCTCCCTCAACCTTTTGTTGGGCAGTCGAGGAGCTTGTTCCTTTTAAGAAGAATGCCTCTTCAAAGGGCGTGACTTGTTAAGAAAATCCCATCGGCACCTTCTGTACTGCGAAGAATCTCCCAAACTAGATGAGAGCTGATGCACGTCTGAGATGCCTTTCCAGCAGCTGTCTTTGACGCAAACTGGGATGCAACAGGCTGGTCTGAGGGGGGCGACTGTTCGTGGGCAGACCCCACTGACCTCCCTTGGGCTAACAGTATGCCTCCTCCATGGTTCAGGGGAGTATGGCAGTGGCCGATGCCTAGGAGAATCAGCGGGACGAACAGCCACCTCCTCCACTAACACTTCACTTTCACTTTTCTTGTCGAACTTATCCATAAGGACATGCATCGATGCCCCTAATTGGGCCACTATACCTACCACCATATTTAATCTCTGATCAAATTTATTTTCCATGCTGGCGAAGCGATCGGGCTTGGAAGTGTAAAAGCCAGGAGCAGGAGTAGGTGGTCCTTGAGTATGGACTGATACAGGGCTAACTGGAATAATAGGAGGAGATACAGAAAGACTATCTACATCACTAGATTTAGGAGTTGTCTGACTAGCTAATTTCTTGCCGGCTTTAGCAGCTGCCTTCCTCTTGCGATCTCTCTCTAATTTATCTAAATGAGAGGCCAAGGTCTTCCATTTACGTTCGTCCCAATTCCTGCGTTCATCGCACGTCAAATTAATGGTATAAACTTACCCTCTGCAATTTGTGCACAGGGTATGCTAGTCTTAAGTTATTTTCATTTACCAGGTACTATAGCCTTTGCTGCAATACCAGACACTAGCAGTGTCTGTGCTAGTGTCTGACATACTAACTAGCTAAAAGTCAATATCAGTAACAAAGTCTAAATCAGGAAAAAAGCAATGCTGGAAGGATACCATAAAAAGAATACTTCACCAGGTGGGAAGAAACAACATATGTCAAAACCAAGCTGCTTAGTCAACACGGTGTGTGGAAGATACAAGCGGCGGAAACAAATTAATCTATTGGCTTAGTTGTTCCCCCATTTTACCCCGAAAGTGGGAGGGGTCTTGTCACCTACACAAAACAAAAGAATCGCTTCCACGAATTTAAAAATTTAAGCTGCCGTTCGAGTAGGAACTCTTAGCTAAGTAATTACTGGGTAAGTTACTTATATAAAACAGTACACTGGGAGTTTGTGTTCACACACAATATATATAACTCCCTCAATACCTCTGTGATTTACTAAGTATGCTCTAACCAACAAATGCCATACACAGCAGGTATGATGGAAGTTTTAACACAATAACTTGCAATTTCTTCTATACTACTAAAAGCAATGTATATATCACATAGCTACAACAGGGCATTCATGTAGTTCTGACTTACTGGGGTGTTCACACTCTGGCTTTAGTGCAAATCCAGCTTGTGTTAGAATAGGAGATGTACAGTCTCGACCTGCCGTATCGTTCTCTACAATTGCTAATCGCTGACTGAGTGCCACCTTGTCGTCCTCTATTTCAATCTCACAATCCTTGTCCCCACTGTAAAAAATTAAATGATAATTTAGCCATATCAATTAGCCAAATTACAGTCAGTACCTTGGTAACAATATTTAGCAATAAAGCTTTTAATGCAACAACAGGCTCCTCACAACATGGAAAACAACATTTTTATAATAAAATAAAGTTTTATATATACTTACCCAGTAATTACATAGCTATTAGTTTCTTTTAACCAGCAGCTCAAAATTTTGAAAGTGTGGGTCCACTAGTTTGTTTTGGTTATGGTGATATGCCCCGTCCACTTTTGGGTGTAAGAGAAGGTACAACATAGCAAAGAGCTTCAATTTGTTTATGCCCTTATGTCCAAGTGAAGGGAGGCAGGTGGGCTCCGATTATATAATTACTGGGTAAGTATATATAAAATGATATTTTAATGATAAAATAAAGTTTGTTCATACTTACCTGGCAGATATATATATAGCTGTATTCTCCGAAGTCCGACAGAATTTCAAAAACTCGCGGCACACGCAGTGGGGCCAGGTGGTTAGTACCCATTCCCGCCGCTGGGAGGTGGGTATCAGGAACCATTCCCATTTTCTATTCAGATTTTCTAGTGCCACTGTCTCCTGAGGGGAGGTGGGTGGGCACTATGATTATATATATCTGCCAGGTAAGTATGAACAAACTTTATTTTATCATTAAAATATCATTTTGTTCATGAGACTTACCTGTCAGATATATATAAATAGCTGAATCCCACCATTGGAGGTGGGAAGAGACAGAATAGGATTTAGGAAACAAATATATGTAGGCGATTGACGCCTTGGTTCCTTACCTGTTAGCATAGCTGACTTCGTGATACTGTCACCCAAGCCTGCTTCTGCTTTACTAGAGTCTCCAGCAAGGTAGTGACCTATATAGCTGGTGAGTTCTAGATGATCTGTCCACGGGGGCGTGACCACAATGGGACTAGATCATAAGACCATACTGTGAGGGGCAAAAGGAGCAACGACTAACCACCTGACCGAGCCTATCTAAGTCATTAAACCTAACATAAGCTAACGACTGGGACGTCCACCTCCGTACAACCCAACAACCATAAAACACAAAATCAAGATTAAAAATTACTTCCTAACCTCTAAAGGATAGGATGAGTATCGCTCTGCCCCCCACACTGTGTCTGCGGAAACGTATGGTCCTAGTGAATAGCAGTCTTCGTATGTTGTCTTCACGTCCCGCAAGTAATGTGAAGCGAACACCGAATTGCTTCGCCAGAAGGTGGTACCCAGAAGATCGCTAAGGGACATGTTCTTCTGGAAAGCCACCGAGGTCGCAATGGCTCTCACTTCGTGAGCCTTGACTTTCAGAAGTCTCATGTCGCTGTCTTGGCAGGTAGAATGAGCCTCCTTGATCGTGCTTCTTAACAAGAATGCCAGAGCATTCTTGGACATCGGCAAGTCCGGCCTTTTGACAGAACACCACAGATTGTCCGATGGGCCTCGACTTCCTTCTGTCCTGTCTAGGTAGAATTTGAGAGCCCTGACAGGGCACAGGACTCTCTCTGATTCTTGCCCAAGAATTTCTGCCATACCCTTGATCTCAAAACTCTTGGGCCAAGGGGTAGAAGAATTCTCGTTCTTGCCGAGAAACATAGGGTTTAGGAGCATACGGCATTATGCCCTCTAAAGCCTATGTGCTTGCTGATGGCTTGAACTTCACTAACTCTCTTCGCCGTCGCCAGAGCAGTTAGGAAAATAGCCTTCCTTGTCACATTCTTGAGCAATGCCGAATGAAGAGGCTCAAATGTATCCGACATCAAAAATTTCAGGACGACATCCAGGTTCCAGGAAGGCGTCCTCGGCTGAGGTACCTTAGCAGTCTCAAAGGACCTCAAGAGATCGTGAAGATCCTTGTTGTCGGCTAAGTCTAGACCTCTATGTCTGAAGACTGCCGACAGCATACTTCTATATCCTTTAATTGTTGAGACTGCCAGCTTTTCCTTCTCCCTAAGATGAAGCAGGAAGTCTGCTATCTGCGGCACAGAGGTCGTGGTTGAGGAAATCCCCTTGCTTCTGCACCATTTCCTGAAATTGGCCCACTTTGATTGGTATACCACATTGGAGGAGGGTCTCCTGGCACTGGCAATAGCCCTTGCCGCTGCTCTTGAAAAACCCCTCGCTCTCGCCAACTTCGTGATAGTCTGAATGCAGTTAGACTCAGAGCGGGGAGGTTTTTGTGGTACCTTTCGAAGTGGGGCTGCCTGAGCAGATCAACTCTCAGGGGAAGCGTTCTTGGGAAGTCCACCAGGAAGGCCATGACCTCTGTGAACCACTCTGCCGCTGGCCAAAAGGGGGCGATCAACGTCATCCTCGTCCCTTCCGACGCTGTGAACTTCCTGATGACCTCCCCCAGAATCTTGAAGGGAGGAAAGGCGAGAGACCCATTCCCTTCAATCCCAGAGGAGGGCATCTTACTGCTACTGCTCCTGGATCTAGTACGGGAGAGCAGTATAGAGGAAGCCTCTTTGTCCTGGGCGTCGCAAAGAGATCCACCAAGGGACGTCCCCATAACCTCCACAGCTCCTGACACACCTCCTCGTGAAGGGTCCACTCGGTCGGCAGAAGTTGATGCTGCCGACTGAGAAGGTCCGTGCGGACATTCTCCACTCCTGCCACGAACCTCTTAAGGATCGTGATCCCCGGAGCATGGGCCCAAAGCAGGATTTCCTTCACTAGGACAAACAGGGACCGGGAGCGAGCTCCTCCCTGTTTCTTGAGGTATGCCAGGGCTGTGGTGTTGTTCGAGTTTACCTGTATCACGCGGCCTGATACTTGGCTCTCGAAGAATTGCAGGGCCAGCAGAATCGCCCCTAACTCTTTGAGATTGATGTGCCAGGACACCTGTTCCCCTCTCCAGGTGCCTGACACTTCCTCCCCCCCCTAGTGTTGCTCCCCATCCCTCCCTGGACGCGTCGGAAAACAACACTAGGTCGGGGCTCTGAAGGTGTAGAGAAACCCCTTCTGCCAACCTCGAGGGGTCGAGCCACCACCTCAGGTGATCCTTGACGACGGGAGAGATCCTCAGGGTCTCCTCTAGATCCTCCTTGTCTATCCAGTTTTCCGCCAGGAAAAACTGGAGCGGTCTGAGATGCAGTCTTCCCAGGGAAACAAACTTCTCCAGCGAGGAAATGGTCCCCAGCAAACTCATCCATTCCCTCACCGAGCATGTTTCCTTCCCCAGGAAGGATGAGACTTTTCCTAAGCATTGCTGCTGTCGTTCCTGGGACGGAAAAGCTTGAAAAGCCACTGAATCCATCTGAATCCCCAGATACACGATGGACTGCGTCGGGATCAGATGGGACTTTTCTACGTTTACTAGAAGTCCTAGGGACTTCATCAACTCCAAAGTCGATTTCAGGTCCTCCAGACACTTTGACTGCGAAGAGGCTCGAATGAGCCAATCGTCCAGGTAAAGCGAGATTCGTATGCCCGCTAAGTGAAGCCATCTCGCCACATTCTTCATGATGATCGTGAAGATCACAGGGCTGTGCAGCCCAAGCAAAGAGCTCTGAATTGGAACACTCATCCCCAAGTACAAACCTCAGGTACTTCCCTCGACTGGAGATGTATGGGGACGTGAAAGTAGGCGTCCTGAAGGTCCAGCGGATACCATCCAATCTCCTGGTCTTAATGCTCCTAGAACAGACTGGGACGTCTCCATCGTGGAACTTCTCCTTCACCATGAAGCGGTTCAGTCTGCTGACATCTAGGACTGGTCTCCATCCTCCCGACTGCTTCGAACTAGGAACAGTCGGTTGTAGAATCCTGGGGAGTCCAGCTCCAGGACTTGCTCCACAGCTCTTTTCTCGAGCATTTGCACTAATAGCTCGAAAAGGATCTGTTGCTTCTCTTGATGGTAGAGGCGACAGACACCTGGGCGGCGTGCACAGAGGTGGCGTGGTCGAGAAAGGGGATCTTGTATCCTCACTCGATAACCGAGGGACCAGGCTCCCCCCTCTTGCTCTCCAGGCTCCCATAAGCGAAAGAAGCCTGGCTCCTACAGGTGTCTGGAGGCGCTGCAAGTCACTTCTTGCCCCTAGGTTTAGGCGGGGCTCCGCCTCTGGAAAGACCTCTTCCTCGGGGAGACGATCTCGAGGAAGAAGCTCCTCCACGAAAGGGCTTCTGCTTCCTGGAGGTCTGACCCGACGACGACGTGAAAGGGACTGCCAGGCGTCTTGACGAGTGGGCCAAGAGGTCTTGAGTGGCCTTCTCCTTCAAGCTGGCGGCGAGATCCTTGATCAAGGACTGGGGGAAGAGATGGCTCGACAACGGGGCGAACAGCAATTCTGCCCTCTGCGACGGAGAAACTGACTTTGCTGTAAAGTTACAGTACAAGGCCCTCTTCTTCAAGAGGCCCGTACAAAAGTGGGAAGCCAGTTCCTCCGAGCCATCCCTGACGGCCTTGTCCATGCAGTTCAACACGCTGGACAGCTCCCCCAGGCTGATTGAGTCAGGACTTCTAATCTTGACGTCTAGAGCCCCCAAACACCAGTCCAAGAAATTGAAGACCTCCATGGTTCGAAACAGTCCCTTCAAATGGTGATCCGTCTCCGACATAGTCCACGACACTTTGGCTGCAGACAGGAGGGGACCTTCTAGGCGCGTCGACCAAGCTAGCGAAGTCTCCTGGGACGACGAAGGAACTCTTGAGCCGACGTCCTCTCCAGTCTCATACCACATACCTGCCTTGCCGCTCAGCTTGGACGGAGGCAGGGCAAAAGAAGTCTTGCCTTGGGTCTTCCTTTCCTCCATCCAGGTGTTAACCTTCTTGAAGGCCTTCTTCGTGGCCAGAGACGAAGTCATCTTAACAAACCCCGCGCTCTCTTCGTCTTGGACGAAGCTAACTGCGAAGGAGGAGAGAGAGGAGCCGAGGGTTTGAACTTGTCACCAAACAAGTCCTTGAGAAGACCGGCTAACACCTGGTAGTCCGTAGATGAGGGAAGTAGGAGGCTGCTCAAGGTCTGCAGGCTCCAACTCACAAGAGACTTCTCCTCTTCAATGGGAGAAACCAGAGAGTCTCCCAAGACCTTGGGAGAACGAAGGCCTTGCGGTCCAACACGCAGATGGGATCTTCGCTTCCCGCAGTCTTTGATTGCTCTGAAGCGTCCACGTCGAACAACCAAAGAGGCGTCCTGATGAGCGTCTGTGGCAGCGAAAGCGAGCGTCCAGCCGGCGTCCTGCATGGCAGCGAGAGGAGCGCCCTGACGAGCAGCTACAGAAGCATCCAGGATAGCTGCTTGCAGAGCGTCACGCTGCTGCAGCCGGCGGTGACGATGGCAATCCAGCGGCGGTGAGCACGACTGGGAGACGAAGCAGGTGACGGTGAAGACGAAAGAGGCGCAGGAGAGGGGACTTCCTGGACCTCTTGACAGGCAGCCTCGAGTCATTGCGTTGACGACGCTGCTCTGCTTCCCTCTCAGCAAGGAGAGAAGCCAACTGACGCTGCATGTCCAGCAGAATCCTCTTGGACGGAGAGGTCTCCTTCTCGGGAAAGAGCTGATCCTGTGAGAAGACGGGGCGAGGGGACGCTTCTTCCCTCACCGGAGCTAAAACAGCTCTCTCCCTGGAGCGACTGGGGCGCTCAAAACTTCCTCCTCTGAAGACGTCCTGGTCCTCTTCTGTGGCGGGAAAGCGTCAAACACTCAGAAGAAGACTAAAATACGCCTTGAGAAAGAGGACGTGAAGCGTCCTCTTCTCTGAAGCTTCTCTTAAGCGGGCGAGAGTCCTTCCGAGAGTTCCACCCCTTGCGCAAGGAGGACACCTCGGAGGATGAGAAGCAGTCCTTCAGGATACGTGCACGCGATCGATCCTTGGCAGCCTGGGAAGCCTCAACAGGTCCTGCCGAAGGGACGCCAGATCGGTGGGAAGCCCCGTAACCCTCTTTGCGGCTTTCGACTTGCCCTCTCCTGAGTCCTGGGAGTCCGACAGAGGTCCAGGCCTAGAAGCGTTATGGGGCCGATCTGACGCCCCTCCACTACACTAGGGGATCACTACACTTAACTGCACTTTGAAGAGAAATCACTTTCGATTCCAGAGCACTGATGGAGTTCATAATCTCTGTCAGGGCCATACCTCCACAGACACAACCTCAGCGCCCAAGGCAATACCACAGGGTTAGGTGATACGACGTCTACAATAGGGTTATCAGGAGAGGAATTAATACCCTGACTCTTACTAGCACTCCTGGAGGAAGACCTCCTGATCCTATCACGCTCCAACTTTGCGTACATAGGCATCATACACCTTCCAGCTTGCATCCGGCAAAGTCTCACACTCCTTGCAGCGATCATTTATCAAGCAAACCTGCCCCTACACCTCATGCATACAGTGTGAGGATCTACCAAGTCTTTCGGTAGCCTCACCTTACACTCATTCACACAACATACTCTGAAGCTAGCAGAACTAGATCCAGACATCATCCAAAGAGCAATCAAAAGCAAATCCAAAAACAGTCCACAAAAGCGTATGCCAATCCACAATCCAAAGTCAAAAACCAAAAGTCAAATAGAATACTTAAGTGGAAAATAACGAAGCGTTTAAAATCCAAAGACAGAGGTACTGAAAACAGATGTTGACAGTACCGGCGACAGAGAAAATCTGAATAGAAAATGGGAATGGTTCCTGATACCCGCCTCCCAGCGGCGGGAATGGGTACTAACCACCTGGCCCACTGCGTGTGCCGCGAGTTTTTGAAATTCTGTCAGACTTCGGAGAATACAGCTATATATATATCTGACAGGTAAGTCTCATGAACAAAACTTTTTTTATTATAAAAATGTCATTTTTATATAAGTAACTTACCCAGTAATTACATAGCTGATTCCCACATTGAATGGAGGTGGGAATGTTGGACATATCTACCCCAAAACATTATTAATAGTAATGAGTTTGAGAAAAGAAATTTGCTAACATTGAATAATTGCTGTTGAACCTTTCCTGATAAGAGCTGCTACAGTAAGATACTGCCTCTGGTTGGCGCTTATCTTATCCAGTAGAGGCGAGGCGGTAAAGCCTTGAGGGCCTACTACTACAGTGGGTGCTTTGTAGCGATGGACTAAATTCCAATGACTAGCAAAGTACAAAAAGATGCCCCAGCCCAGGGCGCAGTACCACAAGAAATAACCAGAGTAAATAGTCACCATAACCACCAAAAATCAAATTAAAAACACCAATACCCAACTATAAAACCAAAAGGATGGAGGGTACTCCAAGTGCATAGTACTCCCAGGCTCCCCAAAACTCAACACCCTAGGCAAGGCGAAGAGACTGAAGAAAGGACATTGCTTTCTACGTTTCCTTCCCCAACAGCACTCCAGCCGCGTAAAACGGACCCGAGGTGCTGCATTGATCGTAAGTCACCTCGATATCCCTTAAATAATGCGATGCAAACACCGACTTGCACTTCCAAAACATCGCTTGTACAATTGAAGTAAGGGATAGATTGCGCTTAAACTCCAAAGACTTAGCAACTGCTCTTATCTCATGGGTTTTATCTTTGAAGATGAGAGTGAGTCTTCGTTCACCATGTAATGTGCTTCAGAAACCAGATTCCTCAGAAAATGCCAGGCCATTCTTAGACAGGGGTCTAGAGGGATATTTCACAGAATACCAAAGGTTTCTTGAAGTACCACAAATGTCCTTCGTTCTGTGAAGATAAAACTTAATTAAAAGTCTTTCTCTGATCAAATTTATTTTCCATGCTGGCGAAGTGATTGGGCCCGGAAGTGTGAAAGTCAGAAGCAGGAGTAGGTGGTATAGGAGTATGTACTGATACAGGGGAAACAGGAACAATAGGAGGAGATACAGCAGGAATATCTACAGCATTATATTTACGAGTCATCTGACTAGCTAATTTCTTGCTGGCTTTAGCAGCTGTCTTCCTCTTGCGATCTCTCCCTAATTCATTCAAATGAGAAGTCGTCAAGGTCTTCCATTTACATTTGTCCCAATCCCTGCATTTGTCGCATGTCGAATTAATGGTAGAAACTTGCCCTCTGCAATTTCTCCACAGGGTATGAGTCATAAGTTATTTTTGTTAACCGGGTATTGCATAGAAGAACTAGTCAATATCAGCAACAAAGCCAAATCAGGAAAAATAATGCCGAAAGGCTACTATACAAAGAATACTTCACCGGATGGGAAGAAGCAACTGTCAAAACCAAGCTGCTTAGTCAACACGGTGTGTGGACGATACAAGAGGCAGAAACAAATTGATCTATTGGCTAAGTTGTTCCTCATTCTTACCCAGAAAGTGGGTGGGGTCTTGTCATCTACACAAAACAAAGGAATCGCTACAGCGAATTTCAAAATTTAAGCTGCCATTCCAGCAGAAACTCAGCTAAGTAATTACTTAGTAGTTACTTATATAAAAATTACAATTATAGCTGACATACTATCATAGAAGATAAGAAATAAGCAATCCCTGGGTATATTTATGAGCAAATATATAAAAAGATGACCTGGAGCTGCAATCTCAAGGCATATGATCAATGTCTCTCCCTGGCCAAGCTAAACAGTTGCCATAAGTCATTTATGGCCCAATGAAGTGTTATGGACATTTTTTCCACTAAATTCATTCAAACAGTATGGCACAAAATATGATTACTCATATGAGGATTCCCGTCCATCACCCGAAATCTGCTATAGACTCATATGAGGATTCCCATCCATTAAGGGTTACTGTTTTTGTATCTGATGTCAGGCTACCATAGCCAATATCAAAACAAGTACACAGATCAGTCATTCAGACATAAATTTTTTAAAATACAAAACCCCTACTGACACCAGAGAGAAAGTAAAAGTAATTCCATTCTTTTCTTAAATCTTTACCATGGAACAAAACTGTAAAGAAGCCCAGGCCTATAAAGAAATGCAAAGGTGAAGGGTAAACCAGGACAGCCCCACTGTAGAGTTAATAGAACATATAATTAATGATTTCATGGTGGGCTTTTGTCGAGACAGTGGATTTGCTACTTTTCCTTTTATTATTAACTGGCACCTCAGCTTATCGGATTCTGTTACTTACAAAGCACTGTCAAGTCCAAAAATAAAAAAGTTTAAGTTTTTGGTTTTGCTAGTACACGTAATTATTCTATCTCATGTGTTAAAAGAACTAAATTGTACAATAAAGTTCTAATAATCTAATTGTAGTACATTGTTAAATTTACACTCAAGAAGCAATTTCTTAAAAGTGAGTGTTAATCTTTGTTCATCTGGCAATCAGAAATTCTGAGATGTTTAGTTAAATAAATTCAGTTAAATAAGTGTAAGTGCATGCATACCTGGATTCAGAAAAAGCCATTACCAGTGTCAAACAGAAACTGAGCCCATCAAGAGCATTAGCCTAACATAACTGCCTTTCAACTTGTTTAATCCTTATTGGGGTAACATATGGCTCTCCATACATTTCTTATTTGAGTGAGGCTCTAAACTCTCACTCAGGCTCAGTGACCTACACCCCTCTGGCATCTCTATGACAAACCAAGTAGGCAGGCACAGGAGTCACTGCTCCCTTTGCTCATATAAGTGACCAGAATCGTGATACATTTAGGTTGGTTTCACCTTCCAATTGACTGAAAGAGACAACTTCACACTTAGAACAAGTTTCCTACATAAAAAGTGGTCATTTGTATTTCTGCAAGAACAAAATGTTTTTAAAGTAATATGACATTTTTATGATAAAATAACGTTTCACTTATACTTACCCGGTAGTTACATATAGCTGTCGTCTTTGACGTCACGGCAGTATTCAAATTTCGCTAGCACTAGCGTTCTGAAAGGTGATCCCTCTAACCCCGCCCTCTATCGGGGTATCGGGAACCGTTCAAGAACACGCCATAAGTTTTTGCCCAACTGCCCAGGTGAGGGAGGAGGGGGAGGTTATGATTATGTAACTACCGGGTAAGTATAAGTGAAACGTTATTTTATCATAAAAATGTCATTTTCACTTATACAACTTACCCGGTAGTTACATATAGCTGATTGGCACCTTGAGGAGGTGGGACACTGGCAACTAATAAAATTCTTGGAATTATCTACTTGCAACAAGTTAGACATAGGTTCCTTACCTTTAAAGGTAGCTGACTCAGTGGTTACTGCCTCTGTAGTCTGCTGGCCTTTATATTGTGCCGAGAGGATATAAGGGATCCGTGTGTCGGACACAATAAAAAACAGTACCTGCCGTAGAGAACATGGCTGCGTACGGACAAGTCTGATGCCCTTGATCAGGGCGCAGTACGACGAACAACAAAACGAGGGATCACCTAACATTACCATAAAACCAATACCAAAGATTAAAAACTGGAAGATACTACCACACCATGTATCTCCAGACAACCTTAAAAAACAACAACCCCAACACCAAGGTGAAAATGTTAGTTAAGGAGCGGACTCCTTTTCACCCTCCCCCAACACCGTGTCAGTCGCAATAAAGGGCCCCAGCGTACTGCACTTTTCGAAAACAGTTTGCACGTCCACTAAGTAATGCGATGCAAATACTGACTTGCATCTCCAAAATGTAGACTTAACCAAGTCTTTAACAGATAAGTTTCTGCTAAAGGCTACGGAAGTCGAAACTGCTCTTATCTCGTGCACCTTTACCTTAAGAATACTCATCTCCGAGTCAGCACAATGCTCATGAGCTTCTTTTATCAGGCTTCTCAAAAAGAAGGAAAGGGCATTCTTAAGAGAGAGGCCTCGAAGGATCTCTAACCGAGCACCAGAGGTGGTCACTGGGACCTCTGAGCTTCTTCGTTCTCTGAACATAGAACTTGAGAGCTCTCACAGGGCAGAGGTACCTCTCGGGTTCTTCGGGACCGACCAATTGGGAAAGGTCCTTAATTTCAAACTCTCTTGGCCAAGGTCTTGACGGGTCTTCGTTCTTGGCTAAGAAACCAAGAGTAGACATACATACTGCCTTCCCCTTAGCAAAGCCTACTCTTTTATCTATCGCATGTAGCTCACTTACTCTCCTGGCCGTAGCCAGAGCTACCAAAAAGAGAGTCTTCTTCGTGAGATCCTTCAAGGAGATGTTCGCCATCGGTTCAAAGGACTGAGACCGTAACCATCTCAGCACTACGTCAAGATTCCACGCCACTGGTCTCTTCTGGTCCCTCTTTGACGTATTAAATGATCTAATCAGATCTGAAAGGTCTTGACTCAAAGACACTTCAAGACCCCTATGTCGAAAGACCGGCTAACATGGCTCTATACCCTTTAATAGTAGGCACAGCAAGCTTTTTCTCTGTGGAGGAACAAGAGAAAATCGGCCATCTGGGCTATAGACGTCGAAGAAGAAGACACGCCTTCTCTTCGACACCAGGACCTAAACTGTGTCCACTTCGCCTGGTAAACATTGTCAGAGGATTCTCTTCTTGGCTTCGCGATAGCTTCCAAGCCTCTCTTGAAAAGCCTCTCTTTCTGATGAGTCTCCTGACAGTCTGCAGGCGACAAGATGAAGAGCGGACAAGTTTTGGTGGAACCTCTGAAAGTGCGGCTGTCTGAGTAAATCTGGTCTCTCTGGCAGAAGTCTCGGAAAGTCTGACAGGAGGTTTAGAAGGTCCGGGAACCACTCCCTGGACAGCCAGAATGGAGCCACCAGAGTCATCCTTACGTTCCGATGGCTTGAGAACTTCGAGATGACTTGCCACAGGATCTTGAACGGGGGAAAAGCATAAAGATCCAGGTCTGACCAGTTCATGAACATTGCATCCACGAAAACCGCTTTGCTGTCTAGAACCGGAGAGCAGTAAAGGGGCAGCCGAGTCGTTTTGTCGGTTGCAAAGAGATCTATGAGCGGACGTCCCCATACCTTCCATAGCTCCTCGCAAACTAGGGGATGTAAAGTCCACTCGTTGGACAGGACCTGGTTCTTTCTGCTGAGAAGGTCCGCCGCTACATTTCTCTCCCCTTGAATGAATCTCGTTACTAGTCTGGTCCCGATCTCCTCCGCCCAAACTAGTAGCTCCCTCGAGGTCTCGTAGAGGGACCACAAGTGAGTGCCCCCCTGTTTCCGAATGTATGCCAGAGCGGTCGTGTTGTCCGCCTGGACCAAGACACATTTGCCTTCCACTTCTTGTTGAAAGGCCAACAGAGCTAAGTGAACCGCTTTTAGTTCCTTTCGATTTATATGCCAGTTTCTCTCTTCTCTTTGCCACTGGCCCGAAACTTCTTTTGTCCCCATAGTCGCTCCCCAGCCCTTGTCCGAGGCGTCGGAAAACAAAGTTAGGTCTGGGTTCGGAAGCTGAAGAGGAAGTCCTTGTGTCAGCCTTCCTTCTGACCTCCACCAACGGAGGCACTCCTTTATCTCTTCCGAAATGGCGAAGGTGAAGGAGTCCAGGAACTGTTTCCTGGGCCATTTCTCTTGCAGGTAAAACTGCAGTGGCCTCAGGTTCAAGCGCCCCAGTCTTACAAACTTCTCCACTGAAGCTAAGGTTCCCACGAGGCTCATCCACTCGTTCGCGGAACAAATCTTCCTCTGCAGAAAGTCGTCGATCTTCTGCAGGCATGAGGCTATCCGTTGACTGGACAGAAAAGCCTGAAAAGTCTGAGAGTCCAGACTCACTCCCAAATAGACAATCTGCTGACTGGGAGTAAGGCAAGACTTCTTCTCGTTGACAATGAGGCCTAGAGACTTTGCCAATTGAAGAGTCTTTGATAGGTCCTCCATACAGCTCTCCCTCGACGCCACTTTGAACAGCCAATCGTCGAGGTACATAGAAACTCGAATTCCTTCCAGGTGAAGGTGTCTGGCTACTGATAACAGGACCCTTGTGAAAACTTGCAGGGCTGTCGACAGACCGAAGCAGAGGGCACGGAACTGATACACCTGTCCCTCGAAGACGAACCTCAGGAACTTCCTTGAATCTGGGTGTATTGGGACGTGAAAGTAAGCGTCTTGGAGGTCTAGAGAAACCATCCAATCCCCCTGATGTAAAGACGCCAAGACCGACTGCGTTGTCTCCATGGAGAATTTTGTCTTCTGAACGAAGACATTCAACGCACTCACGTCCAGTACGGGTCTCCATCCCCCTGATGCTTTCGTAACCAGGAACAGACGATTGTAGAAACCTGGAGATAGAGGGGCATGAAGCAGTTCTATCGCTTCCTTCTCCAGCATGGCTCGGACTTCTGAGCGAAGGGCGTCTAGTTTCATGGAGTTGTGCGAGCACGCCTGTAAAGAAACTGGAGCCTCCACTAAAGGAGGTTTGGAAAGGAAGGGGATGGCATATCCTTCCTTTAAAACTTGGATCGTCCAAGGGTCTGCCGAGATCCGTTGCCACTCTTGCCAGAACCTCTGCAGTCTGGCTCCTACTGCTGAATGGAGGACAAAAGGATCATTTCTTCTCGGGGGCCGCCAAGGTTCTAGGCGTGGCTTTGCCTTTTCCTCTGGCCCTGCCAAAAACACGTCTAGAGGATCTCCCTTTAGACTGTCCAAACGAGATAGCAGGAGACAAAACACCGTGCAAAAAAGCAGTAGAAAGCACAGGTCTTTTCGCTTTCTTGGCAGACTGCGACAAAAGATCCTGGGTTGACTTCTGAGCTAACGCCTGGGAAATTGCAGAAACCAACTCTTGTGGAAAAAGATGTGCCTTGTCCAAAGGAGAAAACAGGAGAGCCGACTTCTGGTTTGAAGAAATACCTTTTGCTAAAAAGGAGCACCAAAGTTGCCTCTTTTTGAGAACTCCTGCCGTAAATAAAGAGGCAAGTTCTACTGCACCGTCGCAGATGCCCCTATCAATGCAGTCTACTACTCCTACCACATCATCCAAGAGCTCAGAAGGAAGATTAAAATCCTTAATCTTCCTGGCTAAGGCCGCAATCGCCCAGTCCAGGAAGCTCACTATTTCAAGAGTCCGAAACACGCTCTTGAAAACTTGATCCAGTTCGGAGGACGTAAAGAAAACCTTCGCAGAATTAAGTGCGGTCCTCCTACTGGCATCCACGAGACTGGAGAAGTCCCCCTGTGCAACACCCAGGGAAAACATTTCCCCAGTCTCGTACCAACCCCGGTTACGGAAGGAACGACGAGAAGGAGGAAGACAGAAGACGTTCTTCCCAATTTCCCTCTTCTCGGCCAGCCAAGCATCCATCTTCTTAAGGCCTTTCTTCGCCGAGACGGACAGGACAAGTTTCGTAAAGTCCGAAGAAGAAACAGAAGCCTTGTCCCTCTTGTACTGGGACCCAGGAGACGGAGGAGCCGCAGGCGAGAACGAATCAGGGAAGTTCTCAATAAAGAACTTCAAGAGCTTCTTGTAAGAAGAGAGTTGCGGAGACTTCTCCTCCTTACACTGCTCCTCTAAGCCCGAGAGGAGTTCGTCAGATACTGGGGACAAGTCCAGCTGGACTACGTCTTCATCCAAGTCCCCTTGAACTGAAACTTGAGTTACACGAGCGGGGGCTGGGAGGCTCGTGACATATTCTTGCTGTGTCACCGAAAGAGTTTGAGCCTGTTGAGGAGCCATCGGAGGCGCCAAAGGAGGCGCAGATGGTACAGCAACCAAAGGTGGCGCCAAAGGAGGAGCAGTCGGTACCACGACGACAGGTAGCGCCAATGGAGGCGCAAGCGGCGGCGCTACCGAGCGGCTGAAAGAGTAGTCGAGCGGCGCCGCTGGCATCACAGGAGGCGCCAAAGGAGGCGCAATCGGCACAGCAGCCAAAGGTGGCGCCAACGGGGCGCAAATGGCGCTACCGGGCGACTGAAAGAGGAGTCGAGATGGGCGCCGCTGGCATCGTAGGAGGAGCCAAAGAAGAGACTTGACTTTTACACAAAAGTTGTAAAATCGAGTCCAAACGGGCATTGATTCCGTCAATCACTAGCTGTTGAGGTCCATCGAATCCTGGAGCAGGCGCTACAGGAACAGGAGTCACAGGAGTCGCTGGCGCCAAAGGAGCAGACCTCTCAGCTGCAACTGTCTTATAAGGAGGCTCAGCCGAAAACGAATGAGACGAGTCCGACGAAGAAAGCCTCTCCAGTTCTGCCCAAAAGCTACAGGAAGGGGTAGGATCCTCCAGAAGCGCCTTCTTCTTAGGAATCTTCGATGGTGAAAGTAGACGAGACCTCTACAAAGGTCTAGAAGCGTCGCGAAAACGCCATCCTCTAGGAGGAGAGGAACTCCAACTGGAGCCACTCAAAACTATCCGCTCCTCACCTTTTCGGTGGTGAGGGCCAGCAGCCTGGGAAGCGGCAACAGGACTGCTTGAGGGGGCAACTGCTCGGGAGCAGGTCCCACTCACCTCCTTTCGGCATGCCTTCTCCCTGGAACCTGGGAGCCTGACAGGGGCCTAGACCTGGGAGCGTGAATGGGCAGAGAAGCTACCTCCTCCACAACGCTTACACAAGGAACAACACTTGCATTATCACTGCGGTCTACTAACCGCTGCAAATTGTCTCCCATTTTCTGCATGGAAGACATAAAAGCATTAAGGACTGACATGGTATCAGGATTGGGAGAAACGGTGTCCGGGGCAGGTAAAACTACAGGAACTACAGGGGAGCAGGGTTAATAGGGTTTACGAAACCTCTTGACTACCTCCTGACCTCGAAGACCTAGAAGAGGCCTTCCTAATCCTATCTTTCTCTAGCTTCTTCATGTACTTCCCCCAAAGCACTCCAGTCAGACAAAGTTAGTAGTTCACACTCGTTACAAGTCAAGTCAGCAGAACATTTTTGCCCCTGCATGAAAAGCAAGAAGTGTGCAGATCTAAACTAAGCTTAACAAGCCTGGTTTTGCAGCCTTTGCTGCAAAACCGGATACCACTAGAACCTGAATCAGACATAATAGTCTAACTAAGAATAACGCTCAAGCAATAACTAGCGCCAGCAAAAAACAACAAACCGAGTACTTCACCAAAAAAGGGAACTACAAGTTCGAATTGTTGAGAAATACCACCAGCAGCAGAACCGTATTACGGTTCGCACGGCAAAACTAATGACGTGTTCTTGGAACGGTTCCCGATACCCGATAGAGGGCGGGGGTAGAGCGATCACCTTTAAATAACGCTTAGCGCTAGTCGCGAAATTTGAATACTGCCGTGGCGTCAAAGACGACAGCTATATGTAACTACCGGGTAGTTGTATAAGTGAAATTGTATTTTTTTAGTACACATCACAGCCTTTTATCATATTTCCAACCTCCACCACCCAGCTTTGTCCCTGTGGCCAAAGGAAAATGGGCTTGGTGATGGGCAGCAAGTTAGCGAAGAGTATTCTGCAATTCACCCGCTTAACCACCTGTTAATTATTGTACCTTGTTAGGCTACTATGTTTCAACAACTGATTCTGGCTAGCACTGAGGAATACTCATACATAAAAGGCTCTGGTTTTAAAGCATATCTATTCCTATGGAAATATAAACCATCACCTTTTGAGGAGACTACCTCCTTAACCGGGAGGTTGTTTATCCCAACAGGCAAGTAAGCTGGAACCCACCCGAAAATGTTATGTTCCTAGTCAAGACCATGAGCAAGCATGGGGATGATGACCCTGATAACTTACTTAACAGTCTGTAAAAGAGATGACAGTGTGATAGGGCCCAGCCTGAGCAAGCAGTGTCTGGAGTGTCGTTTAAAATAACAAAAATTCTCGGAAAACTAAGAAGCTCAGTCTGTTTAGATACCATCCATAAAACACATGAAGCACCATATGATTCTCATATTTGGCTAAGAATTACAGTGGCCCTATTACGGTACTACCCTTCAGACTAAGCCTATGGCTTTCTTCTGCATCATTTTACAAGTAGCCCATAATTACCTACAGCATTTCTGCATTAGCTTTTGTCACTGGAATACCTTAGAAAATTTTCCTTTTTGATGTATTTGTTGCAAGTGTACTGCCTAATTACCAAGATATTTGTATGTTGCAGAAATTATATCTAAAGTTTGCTTACAAACGGAACCATATTTTTTAAGGATTACTTTTCAAGATTTAGTTCAGTCTAACGTGCTGACCTCTCACCTATCTTCTTAGTAATGGCAACAATAACATTTGCTAAGGATCAATGTTTTGTCATGTATTATTTCCATCACTTAACCTATCACTCCTCTACTTTACGCTAGTCAGCTATGAAGTGTCTAATCAGTAATCACACATTTTTTTAATCTTTCACTTTGTTGGATCTGATAGTTTCAGGGTGTCTTTAAGCACAAATCTATTAAGTTCTTGTGCTACATATTAATGTTTTTTCATCCATTAATTACTTTATTGTTGTGAAAGGAATAAAAACCGATATCCGAAATTATATGAAAAAATGTAAGTTTTTCCTCACTGTCCCCACATTAAAAAAACTTGACCATAGTGTATGTAGCCTATGTAGGTCACTGAGTCAAGTTTCTGTTCAAATGTGTGGCCTGGTCTTGGCTAAAACTTCTCAATATGTAGAAAACCTAACAACATATTTATAAAGTATATGGGATGATTTACAAACTCTGCTCTTACATTTGACAAACCTGACCATATTGTATTTATATAGGCCAATGGGTTTATGTTTTTGTTTGAACAGAATATTTATGCAGGTAGCATCCAGCAAGCAGATCAAAAACATGGCCTAGGCATGGGCTATCTCAACAGGATAAATCCTCACCAAGGATAATGTTCCTGGGTTTAACAGTCCCAGCAAAATTCTGCTGCTACTGATAATTCATAACAATGAAATGAGTCTTCCCCAAAATTTCTGATGTTTCAAAAATTTCTGTTTCAAATTATTTAAACAGTAATTTTTGTTAATAGCTAATGCTTTAACAGAACTATGGCAAATACTGACAGAGGTCATGTTGCATAATTTCTTGTTGAAAGGAGGATATATTCTTGGGTACAAAAATCCTAGCATACATATTTTATGCTACTCTAGGTCAGATCAGGTTTGGAGGCCCAGGGAGGTGAAGCCTTTGATTGGATTAGGGAAGGTTAGGTTAGGCTGTATCTCTGCATTAACCCACAAGGTGCGGTGCGTCGCTAAAATCGACGCTATATATGCTGCGTGAGGACGACGTCGATATTATCGACGCTTTATTTTTAAATATCGCTGTAAAATTAGCTGCTCCCTTTAGCTCTGTTTGAGTGACATCAACAGTCTCACCAACCATTCAGCTTACTCTTGAGCATAAAAGATGCCAGATTTCTCTTAATCATAGGTATAAAAATAGCAAAATTGTAAACCTTCCTTCAGTGGCAGGGGGGTGGCCAGGAAGGCTTTTGCAACTTGAATTTGAGCAATGGTCAAAGATTTTTATAGTTCTTTGTTTATTTTGCATTTTCTTTGAGATAATGGCTTCTTTTGACAATGATGTTGATTCATTATCATCATGCAGTGATTTCGATATCAATAATTACGACAGTGACGATACTGACAATGACAGTGGAAGTAACAGTGATAACGATGTGCATATTGATGTGGGAAGCTTATGGGGTCGCGTATATGCAACTGAAAACCCTTGTTCAGGTACAAGATTTAGTTTTTTGCAGAGACATATAAGACCAATAAACATTCCTAGTAAAAATGCACATACAATAGAGTATGTGCTGTTATTTATGAATAATGCCATTGTCAACAAATCAGTCACTGAAACCAACAGATATGCAAAGCAAGTTCTTTCTGAGAAGGAAGAGTGGATGGCATCACATCCGCATTCACGATATTCTCGATGGAAACCTGTCACTCGAAACAAAATGAAAAAGTTTTTGGGTTTGTCCTTGTTGATGGGTCTTATTCCTTTGAAAAATGTAAAGCATTTTTGGAGCACTTCTAGAGAAACTAGAATTCCCTTTTTTTCTGAGACTATGGCAAGGGATGAATACTTGCTCATTAGTAAATTTTTTCATGTTAGTGATAATGCTCTTGTCTATCCTAGAGGTCATCCTCAGTTCAATGCTTGGGCTCGTATAAGGCCATTTCTGGATTCATGTAACAGTTTGTTCAAGCACCATTATCACCCAGAGCAAACCGTATCTTTAGATGAGTATGGTAGGTATGCGCAACAGGTGTGCGTACATTCAATATGTGCCAAACAAGAGGCATTCCAGGTACGGTATAAAAAAAATCTGAATTGTGTGAAGCCAGTAATGACTTACATTCAGGGAGGGATTTTTATGCCAGTGGATCCGAGAAAGGTCTTGCACATACTGTGGTAATGAGTATTACGGAGAAGAGTAATCTACTGAATGAAGGTTACCATCTTGTAACAGATAATTCTTATACAAAAGTGCCTCTTGCTAATAATTTATTGCTTCATAATACCTCCCTTACCGGAACCATAAGGATAACATCAAAGTTTTTGCCATCTATATTGAAAAATGAAAAACTGAAGGTAGGTGACACTGTGTATGTGAGGAAGGGTCAACTCCTTACCTGTGGCTTAAAAAGAAAAACCTTCTCGTAAGCCAGTATATATACTAACAACATTTTCACATGCCGAAAATGTAACACTAAACAAAAAGTATACTGATGTTGGGAAACCTAAAGTTTTAAATGATTATAACATAGGAACGGGTGGGGTGGACTTGAGTGACAAGAAACTGTATCATTTTGCTGCTCAAGACTTACAAGGAGGTACTGGAAAAAAATATTTATGAGTATCTTTGATATTTTAGTGCTAAATGCATATATTCTTTATCAAATAAACACTGATAAACCAGTCGAGAGATACGAACTTATTCCTATGACAGTAGGAGTCCTTTGGCAAGACGAGCAAATTCATGCCTATCCAGTGATCCCAGCATCATCTTTGTCACCTTCCAGTAGTCGTCTGTCAAATTTGTCAAATTCATCACCTGGTCCCTCATCACCTGGATGCGGAACACAGCACTGGTTGGCAAGACTGGATGGGACAAAACTAAGATTGTGTGCTACATGTCCAAAAAGATCAAAACACTGGTGCCCGGGATGTAATGTAGGAGTTCACGAGAAGTGTTGGCCCGAGTTGGACCACTATTTTCGGGTGAAAGGGCGCCCAAAAAGAAACAATGATAATGAATAAATAATAAAGAACTTTTGTACCTGATATGTAGTAGAAAAAAATATTTGAGTTCACTTGAGTTTTATAACATTTTTATTCAGTGAGTAATATTGGTGTTTAGGCTAGCTTGCATATGATAGTTAAATACACATGCATATAAACCCATCTAGCCAATTACTAACTATTGTAATTTTTTGTATTTTTTCGGGTATTTCTTCAGTACCGGTATATAAGGAGTAATTTTGGCGTGAAAAAAATTGGAATTGTATATATAAGAAAATACTGCATTGAGCCTTCCAAGAATAAAAAAATTGTTTCTGAAATTTTTTTTTTTCCAAAAAACAATTTTAAATACAAATTTTTAAACGTATCTTATATTTTTTTATTGATTATTTATCTGTGATAAAACGCAATTTCAACCATGTATAATACTTGGGGATAAGTTGAAAAATAAGCAAGAAAATATTGGTTCTATGACATTAGTTGCAAATGCACAATATTGCCGTCGTCCTTAACTGGCATCCCCCCAAGCACCTCATGGGTTAAAGCCTACTCTGTTCTCCCTACTCAAAAATTCCAGCTCTCCACTGAAAACCCAAATATCATTAGAGATCAGAGGGATTTGTCAAAGTTATCTACATCTACGAATTTCCAACACAAAATGAAGATAGAACTATATAGTAGCTCCGTGGCAGCGACTGCCTTCTAACTTAGCTTTTTCTACAGTTTTTTGGATGCTAATTATGAATTTACCTTTAATTTTTGGCGCTCGAGTTTAATTAACCTGTAATTAGACCCTGAAGTCCATCCAGCAAGGGGTTTCCATACGCGATCTTCACAAGACAGAGCACGGGTACGTCTGTTTTGAACAGTTCATATCCCATCCGGCAAGTGCAATAACTTGTTAACCCAACCCCACCCGGGGCCAGTACTAAACACGGCGAGGGACATTCCATTTGGCCAACAACAAAAAGATGCATCGCCAGTATCAGAACCCCTAAAAGTGTAGAAAAAAACAGGTGAAAAGGTAAAAACAAGCACGGAGCTAATATAAAGAATTACCAAAATGAATATAAAATTTGTCGAGGCCAAAATCCCATAAACAACTAAAAGTACTAAATTTGTATCCTTGGAAACTTGTAAAATTCTGTTGTCTTTTCTTGGCTTGGTAGGACTTGAAAGCCAGAATAGCTTAAAAAACAGAATAGAATATATATAATTTAGGCCAAAGGCCAAGCCCTGGGACCCATGCGGTCATTCAGTGCTGAAACAGAAATTGACAGTATCAAGGTTTGAAAGGCTTAACAGGAGGATAGCCTCACAGTTGCACTAGGCTAGGCTATGAATTAATTGTTAAGAGAGGGTGAAAAGTAAGATGGAAGAGAGATACGAGTGGAGATACAGTATAGAAGGAATAAAAGGGGTTGCTGCTAGGGGCCAAAGGAATGCTGTAAAAAAAAACCTTAGGCAATGCCTACAGTGTACCACATAAGGTGTGCTGACAGCACTGCCCCATGCAGGGAGAATAGCTTAAAACACCAGCTTATGGATTAGGTTTTGGCATTAGCCTTGAAAAAAGCCCTGCCATAATCAATGATGTCTGCCCAAAATAAAGTCATGCAGTGGACTACGCTGGAATAGGCTACTCTAAGCTTGGCTATCGTTGGCAGTAAAAAAATTATTGTTAACCTAATTACTAAACGTCACGTCCATTGGCAATTTTCAACTAATACCCACGAAAGGACATTCATTTGCTCACCTTGATGGGATTCGGCCGAAATGGTCTAAGGACCGTTCTTTTAAGCTCTGAGTCGGGAGCGTGTTTACCTGTTACCCGAGCAAAGTCCTGGACCCAATTCCTTCGCAAGGCCTATCACCTACGTCAGGTGAGTACTCACCTGCTGTCGAGGACGGTTTCTATCATGTCCATGGGCGAGAGGAGTTTGTGGGTGGCGGGCGAGCGTTTGTTTGGTCACGGGACCTACCAGAGAAGGTCATGTGATGTGCCAGACCTCTCTTGGAAATGGCTCTTGCAGCTCTGCCAACGGCAGCCTTTTCATAACGCTAAGTTCTCACGCCTTCTACGCTAACTCGCTCAACTGTAGCAATACTCTTCATTCCTTAACATTCTTACATTCCCCGTCTGCATGCTTTGTGCTTTGCGCGTCTTTTTGTATACTACAGTCATGGATCTTACCAACAGAAGTTTTTAAACATTCGCAAACCGTACAGCATAATTCACATCAGAAGATGAGCCAATCCCTGTTACCTTTTGCGTCACGTAAAAGCAACGCATTCTTAAATTACTTTTGACAATATCAGTGATGAATTTAGAAGGGAGCTAGAAATATGTGTATAAGGGAAGTTAAGTAAAAGAACATATATAGCTAACATATAATGAAGTAATATCGTTTCCCATACGAAGAGGCTTCTAGAACTGTCCTGATAACTTCGAATAGCGCAGTACAAGGTTAACGGGCACCAGGAATGATAAACTCTCTCTCTCTCTCTCTCTCTCTCTCTCTCTCTCTCTCTCTCTCTCTCTATATATATATATATATATATATATATATATATATATATATATATATATATATATATATATATATATATATATATGTGTGTGTGTGTGTGTGTGTGTGTGTGTGTGTGTGTATTGTCTATTCCCTGGGGCTAGCTCCATAAAAAATAAGACAACGGCAAATGTAATTTTCATTCTTCAACTGAATTAAGGATGAATCCTCTGCTGATGGAGAAAGCTCTCCAGCAACTGATGTTAAAGCTTTCCCATTCCCATATCTCTTCTTCTCCTTGTAACCAGCGTTTTTTGGGCCTACCTCGCATCCTTCCTCTATCACTTCCGAATTATTTGCTCTTTTCACTAAACTATCGCCCTTTATCTTCTCCACATAGCCTCGAAATATTCTGATCAGTTCTTTCAACAGTCCTTATCTCCCTTCTTCATACCGTCATATTTCTCACATTTTCGACCTTTCTTACTCAATGCCGCTCTTCTCCCGCTAATACCTTTGTTAGCTCCCTTACTTTCTCAATTCAAATCGTACTATAAACTTCCAGGTTCTACTAAGCAATATCAAGTACCTAAATTTCTTTAAATCACCTCTAGTGCAGTTATTCTTCCATAAAGGGATACTTATTCTTTTCACCTATTCCTTAGAATCTTATCTCTCTTCCAGACATAACTTATGCACCCCGGACAATTGCTCAGTCATGCTTCCACCACCGTACTACATAAGCTTACATGTAATTCCATCAACTTCTGACACCTTACCATCATTCATCCTTTTGATTCCTCTCCTTATAGCCTCCAAAATCATTTTCACAAGCATTTTCTTAAACTTGTATTAACCCTTTCACTCTTGCATCACTCAGCTCCGATTCCCGTATGGCTTTTCATTCGAGCCTTAGAACTTATCGAGTATCAAAGAATGAACGAGGTAGTTCAAAAACAAGAAGAAAAAAGGTGGAATAGAGCTAAACTGAACAATTATATGGAGTGAAAGAATGCGTACCATTGTGTCAGAGAAAAAGTTGGCGAGCAATTTGATCTTGGGAAAAGTATTTCAATGGAGGGACGCTGTTTGAAGAGAATGCAATCATGAGTTCAATATTCTCATTCACTCACTGAGCACATGACCGCATGTGTGTGAGCACATTTATTTCTTTCCTCTCTACATTACTTATGATTACTGCATCAGTCAGTACTTATCTGATGATAATTCTAAGAATCTCGATTAACTTTAAAAGTAAATCTCCATTGTGATGTACTCAAAATACCATCTTCTGTGAGGAATTTCACTGGTTTTCTTTTGCTATGTATTTCGATCTTTCTCTCGATTGTAGTTTGTACCCAAAAGTCGTGCAACTCTGTTCTGCATCACTTATCTTTTCAGCTTACTCTTTACTTGCCTGCACTGTATTTTTCCTTCATTCCAATGGCGTATCACGTAGGCCTATTTATCAAAACTTTTCTGAAGGACAATAGCCTAAGTTATATTCCCTATCGCCATTCTTGCTATCAGCAACGTTCTCATCCGTCTATACGTTCTCATATCGTTTCTCTTGCGGCAATCCTCTTCCTTACTGACCAGCATCTCGTTCTCTTTCATAATACACCGGTCTTATTGATATTTTGCGTGCCTTTTTTGTTTTGTGAATAGCCGCTGATTCTTTGGCTATAATAACTTATTTATATGTTTTCTATCAACACTTGAAATTGTTTACTAACTTGTTCTGCTTACTTCTTGGGTCTCGTCGTGACTTGTTCATGCTCTCACAAGATTCTTTATGACTAATTCGTCGTGACTAATAGTGAAAGATACATTAATATTTATGGATATTTGAATCTGGCCTTGCATCACATATTTCTGTTATACAATATCTTGCTTTCTGTCAGCATTGTTTTGTACTTAAGTCCTTTTAGCTTGTTCATTCACTTCGTGTTCATTCTTTCACATTTTGTTACTATTCAGACACAGGTAAACGATAATTTTTTACGTAGAGCTTTGATGTTTAGTGTGCATGTTTTCACAGCATAACAATATATACATACAGAGAGTACGATTCGGTAATCACATGGATATTCATTGGAATCTGAAAAAAAAGTCCACTGTCAGCATTATGTAGCACCATTAGCTTTCGTTTATTTTACCGGTAAGACTCAGTTCATCAAATACGTCAAAACGCTACTCAAGCAAACAACTATATAGTATATTTCACCGCAATACATGATACAGGAAAACACGAAACGAAAAGAAAAAATATCAGCATCATCTGGTTGTGAGATAGAAACGCTCACTTGCGCTCAAGAACGATACACATGCTAACAAAACAACACGGCGTTGGCAACACTGTTGAATAATGTCAACATCCCGCAGAAACGCTATATCTAGAACAATTTACTTTTTCATAATGATTGGATTAATATTTTTCCTAATGAATCTTACGGATCAACTTAAAATAAAAACCAACTTAATATCAAAACAATTTTACCTATTATTATCCTTTCTTTACGTCAAACTATCTATGTTGCTCTTAGTGAAATTTATGTCTATTTTTAACACATAATCTAAATAAGGTCACTGTATTCATACCATATATTCTAACTGATGATGCAATTTAAATATTAAAGGAATCAGAATTATCAATATTTGAGGTTTAGAACATGGAAATAGCACGTATATGTAAATTCCATAGCAGATAACTCACTTTTACTGTTTTCTCTAAATATTTATAAAAAGAAAACGTTAAATGGGAGACTACGGAATTTTTTATATCTCTTCGCTACTTCATTTTCGATAATTTCATACTGGTCATACTTGTTTTAAAATGAGTGACTGTTATCATCAAGTATAATAAAATTGAGCTGTGATGTAATAATTCATTGAATATATATATAAATATCCCCCTTCTCTCTGCTTTGCACATTCTATGTTGCTTAAAACTGCAACAATTGTGTATGCAAACTGGCCAGACTATTTAAAACTCTCGTAGAGGGCATGCCGGAGCTATATTATTTCAGATATATGCTCAAATCTAACACGTCCAAAAAAAAATGTTAGTAGTCTCCTAGTTATGTGGCGCAAGTTCCTGTTAGATGCCTTACTTTTTTAGCAAGTGCTCATCAAATACCGGACTTTTCTTTAAACAAAAATTAATTAATTAATTAATGATTTAATTAATTAACTAATTAATAATAATAATAATAATAATAATAATAATTATTATTATTATTATTATTATTATTATTATTATTATTATTATTATTATTATTATTATTATTATTATTATTATTATTATTATTATAATTTGGCAGCAGACCCTCTTTTAAACAGGTTCTATTGAATATTATTGTGCTTCAGCTGCATTTATTTTGTAGAAGACTTTTCTATTTTCCTTATTGCGGACTTCTCTTCAGTGGAGGTGCGTGCTAACAGCTCGCCTATATTTGTCATTTCATGAAATGACAAATATGGGCAAAGCACGCACCTCCACTGAAGAGAAGTCCGCTTAGAAAAAGTCTTCTACAAAATAAATGCGCTGAAGCAGCAAACCAATAGAACCTATTATTATTATTATTATTATTATTATTATTATTATTATTATTATTATTATTATTATTATTATGTGCTTGTCGGCAGACCAAAGGTTATGAGTCTCTCCTGAACAGCCGAAAACATAACAAAACGTCCGAAAATTTATTCTTGATTACTTAAAACGTTGACCGAAACCGAAACAATTTCTTTCACGAAAGCGTCAAGCTGGCTGTTCTTTTCTACAAGTAATAAAAGTTGCGAGCATGTGCGGTCGAGCTAGGCCGTGCCTAGAGTTGCAGCTTGTTTAAATCTATCGCTCAACAAATGTTTATGTCATATTATTAACCAATAGATCTGTTCCTAAGTTTTAATGAAGACCGTTGCTAATCATCAGTCATCTCAGATTTAGACCAGCATCATGAAGCATGATTCTACAGACTAAGACAAGTTTTCAAGTTTATACTGAATATTTTTTCGCAAACAATGGTTAAGTTCATTAATTCGTCAAAAATATGCGGTTGACTGGTTATTACCGACCACGTACTGTACTAATTCTTGGCCGAATTTAAGGGGACCAGGTTTCCCGTCATTTTAAATTGTCATTTATTAGAAATGATTGTGTTGTAGTAATTCCCACCTCGAAAAAGGAAAATTTCTAATGATATTGAAATCGAGGTCATATCTGAATCTCAATTTAAAGAACATAAAGAAATTGACCAGAAAAATGCAAAATATATCTTTAAAACCATTCATCGCAAAGTGATAGACAGAAGCTTATAAGCAAATGACCCACATCGAGATATTCTAGTTACAGATGAAAACTTTTAAAAGTTAGCCATTGTAAATGCAAACATATTTAACTGGTTAAAATAAACCAAAAGTATAGGCAAGAATACCCGAAAATTAAAAATACGCTAAATAAGAAAACGAGGGGTGTTGTTGTTTATATGAAAATCTACATAAATTGTATTCCTTATATTTCTCAACCAAGCTAGCCTACGCTTATAGACATATCATAAAATATCAACCTGATCAAGACAAAGAAATACACATAATTAGTACTTCTACAAAATATAATTATTTTGAGTCATTGTATACCAGGAGCATTATAATGTACATAGCAAAACTCACCGACTGAGTTGGGTATTTGTGAAAGCTGCTTTTTTGTCGTGTAGCATCTAAAATAATTTTAGAATTTTAGAAAAAGCTATTCGTATTTTTAGTTGGAAGTTCAAAATAGAAGTATTCCACATTGTACATACACGTTTAAATTTGCCGAGAGCAATGACGCAGTTCTTGTCAAATATGCAACGAGCACCGTCGCTATAGGTTACTCTAGAACAAGATATTGCGCTGCCATAAGGCCAGTTTAATAAAGAAGAAAGTGGGTACCAAACAGTAGCGCTATAGTTCATGCGTGTGCTTATTTACATCCTTACAAAGAAACGGCCACTCAAATTACTAAAAAACGGTCATATTAGCTGTTCGAGTTCAGTATCTTCCCCGAAATATTTCCATTGTTCTTTAACTCACCTACAATTGATGAAATTTTCTAAACGCGCTATAGAACAATCCTTATTTTGAGTCTAAATTGGTGTCAAGTAACACAAAATCTGATTTGATTGGTATTCCTTGAGAATTAGAATAGAAACCAAATCGAAAAAGGGAGAAAAAAAAAAGTTCCTGAAACCACTGAGGATAAATCATTCCAAGAACGGGACTCACTTTGTTTGTCCGAGTTTAATTGCTTGTTTCCATCTCATATATGGAATGACGACCAATTTCCTTTTAGTACCACAGAAATTCGAAAGGCTAACTTTATGTATTTTGTAACAATTTTATGACACAGCTTTGGAATGTTCTTCGGTCGCGAAAAGGGTCGAAATTTTATTTGCTTTACTCAATTCAAGGAATTTTGGTGATCCAGAGCACGTTTCAGATCACGTAGAACGGCCGAAAAGTCATGCCAAAGAATTTAGCGTTTTCCGAATTCAAGAAACTGTTAAAGATACTGTAACTTTAGAGTTGCTGATCTCATCAAAATATGACATTTTTTAGCGAATAAAAATTCATATTCGATCAACAAATACTGAAAATCGTCTGTCAAATCTACTAGTTATTATCGTGGACAAAGATACAAGCACCCGTAAAGAAAAGAGACACAGGAGTTCTGAACTCCAGATCCTTCGCTCTGCTCCCAATGGGTCTTTCCCCTCTTGGTCATAAAGAAAGGAGAGAGAAACTTCATTACAGATGATGAAGGATATTTCAAAGAAACTTTCGAAGAAATACAATAAGATCTTTGAAATTCTAAATCGAATCTAAAAAGCCTCCGCCTATCTGTATTAATGAATAGTTTTTTCTTTAATTACCATTCAAATATATATATATATATATATATATATATATATATATATATATATATATATATATATATATATATATATATATATATTATATTCATCTCAGGTTGAAGAGGTAAAGGCATGCATGTCTCTTACAAGATCAAGTTTATTCTGCCAACGTTTCACATCACATGATGCATCTTCAAGGCTGGAAAATTATAGACAATAAATACTTAAAATGTCACTTATACAATGAGAAAAACTTCTTTAAAAATTTAAAAATTTAAAAATGTATCATTGAAGATGCATCATGTGATGTGAAACGTTGGCAGAATAAACTTGATCTTGTAAGAGACATGCATGCCTTTACCTCTTCAACCTGAGATGTTTGTCGGGTCTGTTTCCCCTGCGATTCTTCTATATATATTCATATACACACACACACACACACACACACACATATATATATATATATATATATATATATATATATATATATATATATATATATATATATATATATATAATATAAATATATATATATATATATATATATATATATATATATATATATATATCATATACATATATATATATATATATATATATATATATATATATATATATATATAAATATATATATATATATATATATATATATATATATATATATATATATATTCATATACATATATATATATATATATATATATATATATATATATATATATATATATATATATACATTATAAGATAATTAAAGAAAAACTGTTCATTAATACTGATAGGCAGCGGCTTTTTAGATTCGATTTAGAATTTCAGAGATCTTATTGTATTTCTTCGAAGGTTTCTTTGAAATATCCTTCATCATCTACAATGAAGTTTCTCTCTTTCTCTCTCTTTATGACCAAGAGGGGAAAGACCCATTGGGAGCAGAGTAATTAAACTAAAGAAAAACTCTGTTCATTAATACAGACAGGCATAGGCTTTTTAGATTCGATTTAGAATTTCATATATTTATATATATATATATATATATATATATATATATATATATATATATATATATATATATATATATATATATATATATAACTTGTCATTCCTCAGTAGTCTCCCTAGGAGGAGAAAAGTAGTAGCCTTCACATTCCGTTGCCAAGCTATGGCGGAAAGGTGGCACCTCACTCCTCAGACGGAAAATGCGGATGCTATCTGCTTGAAAAGAGGCTTTGACTGAAAGAACAAAGCGTCACATAAAATGTTGGAATCTGGTGATCTTCTCGTCATTAATCGACGGTTCAACAAGGGAAGTAAAGAAGGCGGTTGTTCGTTTGCTTTTATTTACAAAAGGTCTACAGATACCTTTGCATTGAAGGTATTAAATATGATGTGGTCTGACAATTCGAGGAACAAGAGAAAATAACCATCACGTCCTATATTAAAGTAAGTAAAAGGAAAATTAAATGAAAACATTTAAGCAATCTTTAAACGCACTGAAAGTATCGAAAAAAAGCAAGAGATGACTACACACTAAATTACATCAGATAAGAGCAAGAACTGCAGAGACAAGAGACAATATTTAAGTCAATGCTACGGTGAGCTAACAACTACGAGTATCATGTTGACAAGACCAACTGGACTTCATGAAAGACTTCGACAAGTGTCTAGTTTCCCTCAGAAGTACAGCACGCGAAAGGTTAAAACATTTCCCTTAAAAGACTAACTTGAAAAGAGGAATGTCATAACCTAGAATATCTATGTTTTGTTAGCAGGAAGTATCATGATGGCTGTAGAGAAACTAAGGAAAGATATTCCGTAATTTGCCAAATAACGATATTGCAATCGGAAAATCATACCTAACCATTACAACAATAGATATAAACAACTTCATGTGCGTTTGCAGAAAGCAAGAGTCAACAAAAGAAAACACAAAATGTTATAACTTCGGGGCAATTGTTTCATATCCTGGGAACACTGCATTTTACGAAATTTCCAGTTGGAGCCGGAAGTGAAGTTCCTCATTTTTCCAGAAAGGACCTCTCCTCCTAGGGGTATGCTGGTGGGGGATGTGGGTAGGAGGGTGCAGGAGCTGGGTAAGGCGCAGGAGCTGGGTAAGGTGCAGGTGCAGGGTAGACAGCTTCTCCCTGGTATTCCACCTGGGCGACGTAACCGTTGTGGCTATCGGCGGTGAATTTAACGAGCTGGGTGCGACCGTCGGGGAGGGCGACGCGGTATGACCCGGAGGTCACCTTTCCGTCGCTGTTTTCGTCGTGAGCGTAGCTGTTGCCCGAGTAGTCGTCCTGCACGGCGTAGGCGAAATCGAAGGGCATGCCCGGCTCGTAGGATGGGGGAGGGTGTCCGTATGGAGGGCCATCGGGCCTAGGGACCGCGGATGCAATCGCTACGACGGCCAGGGTCACCAAGAGCTGAGGTTTCAACGGAAAAATAAAGAGTGTGAGTGTGAAAAATGAGAGCATTTCCCATGAAAATAAGAAATAAAAGTATTATGCAGAAATATATGGGCTTTAAAGATAAAAATACGAGTGACGACGAAAACAAAAAATTATTCAGGAATATAAAAGCACTGAGATGAATAAGAACATTAATCAGAAACATAAGAGCGGTCACTGGAAAAAGAGACAATATGGAGGCTGACCACAAAAAAACAAGCGCAGTGACCAAAGCATGTGTCTTAGGTAACTAAATAATCATAGATCAAGGTAATAAGATATCAGACAGAGATATAGACAGGTTGAGAGACATTAGGAGCAGATTTACGACATAACGTTTCGGATACTCATAAATTTATTTAAAGAATTAATGTAATGTGAAAGGACAAAAATTGAAGGCCTTACATTACATTATATTAATTTTACTTTTGCTAGACACATATCAATTACATGCACATAGCTTCAATGTGTATTATATCTTTTTTTTATTTACTAGTCTGACATGTTCTATCATTCCTGTGTTAAAACTGTTGCTCTCAAAACAGAAAATGCTCCAGTCCTGCTGGTCAAAAGGATGTAACATTATCAATAATAGAATGCGGTAGGACAAAGATTAGATGTTCAAGAACATTGGAATAAAAAACTGAGACTCGGCTGTGAAGGCGGAAACTGTACAAAAAAGGGTAAAATAAAGAATAAAACTGTTGATGAAAGGAAACGGAAAACAAACCAAAATATGGAGATGGAACACGGGCGGAAAATACAAAAAGGGTGAAAAATTTGATGAAAAAGAAACTGAAAAGATGCGGCAATAAAACTAAAAGGAAGGAATGTAATGTCCAGTGCTCAAAGGTATAAAAGTCAACTATAATGCTTGTACATTTTTCTGTTACAGGAGAACACATCAATATTTTCTGGTCTTTTATGCTTTCAATCTAACAGAGGAGCAATTACGCACCCTGTTACAAATACCGAAAATGTTCTCCTTTAGAAAGCTTCAAGTGCAGACATAAGTTTATGAAACTTATTAGAAAATGGTAAGAGACAAAGCCGAAGTGTTCACAGTCGTTAAATGTCAAAATAGAAAGCGTTCACTGTTGTTAAATTACTGTTCTTCAGGCAAACTCTCCCGTTGCACATGGTGTCCAATTTGTGGAATTAAAGAGCCCACTAATTTTCACCTGAGTCACAGATTGATTTTATGATGCATGCTTTAAGCTTAGAATCATTTTGAGAAGAAGTTATTAAGTAATGAAAATAGTTAAACACACAAACATATATATATATATATATATATATATATATATATATATATATATATATATATATATATATGTATGTATATATACATATATAATATACTATATATATATATATATATATATATATATATATATATATATATATATATATATATATATATATATATATATATATATAGTCAATCTAAATCATGATGTCTGGAGGCAAATTAAATAATTTTGACGCCTTCCCCATTAGGCTTCCACTTTCTCTCCCTCATCTAAGAATAGATAAATAAGAAGATATGTGTGTAAATATATCAGTAGGTAAGTATATAAATCAGATGATAGAGAGAACAAGTATATGAAGATAAACCTTCGAAATTAAATAAAACTCTTGGTAAGGGAAAACTCCTGAGGTTTATAGAATTATTTACAAGTGCAATGATCATTGAACGATGCATGTTTTCACTGGTCTTGATATATTTTGAAGAATCCTAGATATTGTTAGGCTATCAGAAATTCATCTCACACATACAGTAACTGTACGCACACACAAACATATATATATATATATATATATATATATATATATATATATATATATATATATATATATATATATATATATGTATGTGTATAATATATATATATATATATATATATATATATATATATATATATATATATATATATATATATATATATATACATATATACATATACTTTGTGTGTGCGTGGATGCGCAACTATTCAGAGACTAACCTTAGCAGACATCATGTTGAATTGAGTCCTGTTGAAGGTGTGGTGTCTCAAAGAGAGGAAGCAAAACTTTATATAGTTGGCCGTCAACCACAGTCGCAGAAGACGCCTGATTTTCTACAACCTCATAATGGCCACAATTAGGTATGCGTGTGAGGGAGGTGGGGAAGGGGACGGAGTAAGTCTTCACTTTTACAAGTGGCCGTGTCAGGTAAGGAGGAGTCCCACAAGCAAGGTGGCCCCCCAGGTGGGAGACGAGCTCTAGCGATGATTGCGTCATGTGCGGACAAAACTTGAGAGGCGCTGTTTATGCTCTTGTTAAATAAATAGCCTATTAGGTCTGGGAACCGGTATATTCTTGAAAAAGCTGTTGCTTCCGCAAATCCCTCTTACTTTCATTCACAATGTTCAGGTTCTCCTTTTCCTACTTATTCTGTTATTCTTAATTCAGTCTGGATTATATTAAATTTTTCCTCTTAACTTTTCTGCAGATACATACCCCATTTGCAATAGTTTAACAGCTCTATACTAACTATACTGGAATGTTCATTATGTTCGTATGTATGGGTGTCGACCCATACGCTCCGTTAATGTTATGAAATCGCAGATTTTTATAATTGTTTCTGAGTTTCATTAAACATGTTTAACATATGCCATATCTTGCAACCAAGTGCCCTAAAGCCTGTTGATTTTGGACCACACGATAGCACTGCCACAGTAGTAGCCAAGGATCGTGTCCACATAGTGCCTTTTGTGTGTGAGTGTGACAACTTGAGAATCTGGAACATCGGGATTTTAGGGTGAAGACACCCTCACTGGTATAGCTGCCAAAATAAAGGTCGGTTTCTTTAACGAAGAGAAATGTAATAATAAACCTCTCTTAAAGGCCAACTGCCCTAATATTAGAAAAGTGAAAATCAGATTTAATCTAAGCGGCTAAAGCAGATTTTCAGCTTCCAGTCTGAATATGCTCTAGTTTTAAAATCATCATAAATGCTGCTTCTTTTCATGAAAAGAAAATGGTAGCCTTTTACGGAAGGTATATATGAAATACAATATCCATAGACGTAAGCAACTGTGATCACTAAAATAGAGAACATTAATTTGTTATTGATTTTTTTTTAAAAGCCAATAAAAAAAACTTCGTAACCAGAGACGTTATCTCTGCAAGATCTTGACTGATTTTAAAAGATTTATACTTGAAGATTTTATGTACTTTGATGGGAATATTTTAACATAAAAATCAATTATCAGAAATATAGAGAAAACTATATAAAATGAATGCAGCTGATGCAGCTATCACCTGCAATACAACATTATAAAAGAGAATAACTCAGATTCAATGAAGAGCCGACTGCACGACATCGTCCTATATTTGACACCATTCAGCATAAGTCGGACGCTTTTATTTCCTCTCACACATTTCCCACTAGTTACAATTTCTAACAGTTTTAAGTGTGATTGCACTGGTTTTTTCTCAGTTTCATCTGAGATTTTCCTACGAGTTCGTCCTACAAATTATGAAATTTCCTGAAAAATATACAAGGATGTTGGGAGGTCAGTGTACTCTACTGAAGCGATAACGTTTTTAAACAAAACCGAAATAATAATTCTTCCAGCAAAACTGCTGCATAAGTTATTAAGCTTCCCCTGTATCTGTCTGGCAACCAGATGGCTGCATTTTACTCAGAAGCGCTTTTTAGCAATAACATGTTTAAAAGCAATAACAAGTTTTAATTAAGAAGGGATGGCCTCATACATAAATAAGAATAAAATTACTACCACACTCAGCCTCTAACTCCTTAAGACAGAAAACAACCCCAGCATAAAAATTACGGATTGACTGTGCATGTGTTTGTGGTCTGGGTAGGTCTAAATGCGAAGTTTCTATTTGAACATACTTAAAATAGGCAGATGAAATTGCTGCTCTGCTCATCCATACAAACAAATAACTACATAAACACTACACAGGTACTATAATATGCACAGGTACTATATATATATATATATATATATATATATATATATATATATATATATATATATATATATATATATATATATATATATATATATATATATATATATATATATATATACAGTATAGACGTATCTTGGAAATAAGTAGTAATTACACAAAAGTATATTAGGTAGCTTTTTTATTTTCTCCTTGTTATTAATTTGAATATATATACATATATATATATATATATATATATATATATATATATATATATATAATATATAAAAAAGTGAATGTTTGTACGTTTGTACAGTATGCTATAGAAATCCGAACCGTTTGACAGACCCAGACAAAATTTGGTATGCGGCCCTTATATGACCCCAGGAAGGTTATGACTCAAAATCAAACCCATACCCACGTGACAGACATCAAACACAGATAAACTGAATGAAATTTTTGTTTTTACCAATTCTGCCAGGTTTTCCTTCAGGTGTTAAATGGGTTAATGGTAATTTTTTACCTGGTCACGCCAGGTTTTCTTCCAGGTGTTGTCAGATGTATGGTTAACCTGCAACAATAAATCCTCTATAACATCAATTTCTTATCAGAATTTACGTATTTTGATCATAATTATGATCAAAAATTAATATAATTGTTAATTACCGCAGTAAATTCAACATTGAAAACCTATATCGATAATTTCTATAAGTAGAGACCAGCTTTCTGTAGTAACCAGAGTCGAGAGCACCTTCCCATCCATGCATGCATAGTGGTTGCTGGCTAACCCCAATGTGCAAGTTATATGGTGTTTCCTTTTTTTATTCGTTCAAGTGCGGATTTCCTCCGTAATTCACTCGTTTCCTTTGCGTTTTTACCTTCGGAATTCACTATAGCAACTGCTGCGTGAGGTTACAGTGACATATTTCGTTATAAAATCGGTTTAAATGAGGTCTGGAATAAATTATCAGGCAATTTGGCAACAACACTTCCACCACTGCCATCAACTTCAACACCACCACCACCATGCACACCAACACCTTCAACCTCGCACAACCACCTCTACCAAACTCTCTCTCTCTCTCTCTCTCTCTCTCTCTCTCTCTCTCTCTCTCTCTCTTTCTCTCTCTTTCTCAAGGCATCACTCAAACAATTTGGAGTGAAATCCATCTATGAGGTTTTTAACCACTGCAAGCAAATTCATGCTTGCAATATCTCTCTCTCTCTCTCTCATTTATAAATTCCCTTTATGAATGGGTTAAACATGAAGTCATACTAGAAAACGAACCAAGAATGTTTGCCAATGCACTACAATCTCTCTCTCTCTCTCTCTCTCTCTCTCTCTCTCTCTCTCTCTCTCTCTCTCTCTCTCTCTCTCTCTCTCTCTCTCTCTCTCTCACCATTTTAATAACATAAGTGCCTGGATATATATATATATATATAATATATATATATACAGTATATATATATATATATATATATATATATATATATATATATATATATATATATATATATATATATAAATATGTCATGTTTATTTAAAGCAATGAATTCAAGACAGAATTATTAATCTCAGGAAAGAAAGGCATTTTCAGTGATAGTGCACATACTTTACAAGACAGAGCAATTCAAAGAAAATGCAGGAAAATTTTTCTGAGTCCTTCAGAGTTTTCCTGGGCAGTGCTGGGTTGGTCAGCTATTGTGTGTGTGTATATATCTATGTATATATACATATATGTGTGTGTATGTATGTGTACATTATATATATATATATATATATATATATATATATATATATATATATATATATATATATATATCTATTAGAGCCTCGATGGCTCAGTCGGTTACAGCAGCAGCTTCGGACTTAGTAAGAAGTCTGTGGCGCGGTTCAAATCCGCAGCCGACTGATCAGAGAGGCAGACACTTTGCTATCCGTGTAGACATCCCGGGATTATATATGTAATCAACCCGCGCAACAACTTCTCGCTGCTGGGAAGAAAGGGCGTTGGGTCGGGTATGATACATGAAACATACGCTACCGGGGTCTAAGCGATGTCAGGCAGGGCAGCCGATCGAGACTACAGGTCTACCCCAAAGCCAAATCAAAAGTCCTTCAAAAGAAGGCATCGTGCTTACCCCATACAAAAATGGGAAAAAAGCACGTTAAAAGAAGAAGATACACGTATATATCTGTTATAGCTTGATATCCGTGTAAAAGCCATAGAAATATGTTAGAACAAAAAAGAACTTCAAAGAAGGGCGTTGTTAGACCACACATTTCCAAATGGATTACTTGCATGCATAATGGAAATGAATCCTCCAGTGCTATTATAGTAAAGTTCAAGATAAGATTTTGACAATACTAATATCTGTGAGTTTTATGCAATTGAACAAACATATTTTCCTGCCTGATCTACATTTAGATTTTTAGCATTGCGATATTTTCTGAGAAAATATTTCAGATTTGATGGATTTATTTCGTTGTGAAAAAGGGAATTTCTTTTAGCTTCCAGTCGACTGCAAGTTTTTCTCATGTTAACTTGAAGAAATCTTACTAGCATAGCTTGGCAAACCTAATAATGGTATCCATCTGGACGATGTACGTACACATATAGAACTTTTTAAACGTTTAACTGCTGCTAACATACGTGTAGGAATGGTTCAGCATTACCTGAAGACTTCAAATAAAGTCATTTACCCCTCATAATACTGCCGGTGACAGGATGAAATTAAGAAAATTCCTTGTTATAATTGCTTACTATTCGCATTTCTACATCTCAAGTTATTTGCTACTTCACATTCTGCAGGCTCCTGATTTTTATCTCCAGGTTGATTACGGTAAGACTGGCTACAGTGGAGCCCTCTTAAAGGAGTGATTAAGATCTGTCCAAGTACCACTCTTTGCACGACTGATGCTTATCGCTTACTACTCAGGCTATTTAGGGGAGTCAACACATGAGGAGCACAGAAGAAAAAGTCTGATATCTTCTCTACTTTATTTCAGACTTTGTGAGGCAGAAAAGTTATCATAGGCTCTGATCATCTCTCACTGACCTTCCGAAATCAAGCTATAACTAACGACTAGAAATTACTGCTCTGACTCTACATCTTGTCAACATTGAACCTAAAGGCCTGAAAATACCTGGTTTGA